>NC_054554.1:17044957-17313735 GCF_017654505.1 Polyodon spathula
AGAGACTGACTGTCTTGTGTCTGGAATCCTCAGACTCATCTGAAGGGCGGTGCTAAGCGTGTTATCATCTCAGCCCCTAGTGCTGACGCCCCCATGTTTGTGGTCGGTGTCAATCATGAGACTTACAACAAGTCGCTCAAGATTGTCAGGTAAAAACCATGAGAGCAGGACTTCAATCCACTTTGATGCCAGAACAAAAGGCTTTCAACAGATTTTACAGAATGCTTTAAACATGATTTAATTGCCACAGCCTCTTTTTGAAGTGTCTTTTTCCAAATTGAGAAAACAAACTTTGTCCAACCCTATTGAAAATCGATATTAGTCATTCAGTAATTGCTCCATCTTGTATTTGAATCCTGTAATCTGTTTTATTGATCTCTCCTTTTCTCCCTGGTTTCAGCAATGCCTCTTGCACCACTAACTGCCTGGCTCCCCTGGCTAAAGTGATCAATGACAACTTCACCATTGTTGAGGGTCTCATGGTAAGCGCAGCTCATCTGGATTCTGTTTTATGAAGGCACATTCTTGAGAGGCATCAGCTGCAATGTGAGTGACCCTGTGTAAGCAACTCCAGCACTGCAGGTGATTAGAACATTTTAGGGAAGCATTTGATCCTTGACAACAAGTGTGTTTAATCAGAATGGACCTCAACGTGCTGTTAATTTGTATGAACTGCCACATTAAGTCTTGCAGATCAGTGAGATCATACTTCAGACCCTCTTAGTGTTTGATCACTTTGCTTTCCAGATCAAATTAACGTAAGGGAGCACTAACGCCGCACAAGCCTTGTCTGAATTGGACGTTTTCTGCACAGTGGTTTTGGATTCCCCAGCTGTCTTGACTGAATATTTCTCTGCCTGCCTCTAGTTCTGCCTTGTTTTGAAAGTGTCTCTGTGTCCTAGACCACAGTCCACGCCTACACAGCCACGCAGAAGACTGTGGATGGCCCCTCTGGTAAGCTGTGGAGAGATGGCAGAGGTGCGCACCAGAACATCATTCCAGCCAGCACCGGCGCCGCAAAGGCTGTATCCAAGGTCATCCCTGAGCTCAACGGGTCAGTAATACACATTGCATCAGTACTCCACATCTATACGCTGATAGTTTGTACCAGAAATACTGAACACACTCGCTGTTTTCCCTAAGCTCACTGGGTCTGTAATAACTAGCAAACAAACGGGTAAGTACCAAAAACACTTTCTGTACCAGATCACCCCTTCCCACGCATTGCTGAGCTCTGTTGGTAGCACAAGTGGTCACCCCAGCACTGAGCTCTCAACACACAGATTAAAATGTTTGTGACCAGAAGTCTGCCAATTTTATGAAGCAAAGTCTAGTTTGTTTGGTGTGGTCTGTCTATTTCTTCCTTCCCCCACATTCTGCGGTGTTTGCTTGTTTGTACAGCAGAGACTGTCCCCTAAAGTCAGTCCTGACTACCCCTCTGTCTCTTCAGCAAGCTGACTGGAATGGCTTTCCGTGTTCCCACTCCCAATGTCTCTGTTGTGGATCTGACCTGCCGTCTTGAGAAACCAGTAAGTGCCACACTGGGGACAAAGACTTGTCTAATTCTAGTATAATGCATCAAAACTGCAAAGCTTTCGTTGGGTGGTCTTTTTATAAAGTGTGGTACCTCTCCAATTAGACGAGACATTGTGGAAACTGTATAGTGCGCTAGTGTGTCTTGTATGGCTAGTGTCAGGCAGGGTATTGAAGCTCACTCTTAACTAGGGCTGTCTCAGGATGTCCAGCAATACTACCTAATACTTTGACATCGTTGCTGCTGTTACTGATGGATTGTTTCCCTGCTAGGCCAAATATGATGACATCAAGAAGGTTGTCAAGGCAGCAGCTGAAGGGCCCATGAAGGGAATTCTGGGATACACAGAAGACCAGGTTGGTGCCGGTTCAGAATACACCTTGGTCTCCATTCAGGAAGGAAGATGATGTGCAGTCTTTTGTATTGCTCTGTTACCAATTGGGTGGAAAGTTATTTACGAAAAACACAACCTTCCAAAGGAGCCCAGTGTATATATTTAACAATGGTGCAGAATGTTTTTCAGATGTCTGTTTCCTCTTCAGGTGGTGTCATCTGACTTCAATGGAGATGTCCGCTCCTCAATCTTTGATGCTGGGGCCGGTATCGCCCTGAATGACCACTTTGTCAAGCTTGTCACATGGTGAGTTGTGCCTCCAACTGATTCTGTAGCACTACTGAAACATGGGCACTAAGTTCAGTCCCAGATCTTTTTCTTTCTCCCCCCCACCCAAGTGTGCCAACCAAGAATGCTTTAAAGTCAATCTCCTACCTTTCCCCTGCTGGGAAAGAATTATCCCTGGTATTGCTACATTGGTCTTTAGTAGGAGTTTTAGCACTTACTTCAGTAAATAGAACCCATTTTCAATGCCAATCATGGCTTTTTAAAAATATGTAAATGTATCCAGTGTGTTAAGCTTTTATTTGGATGACAGGTAGTAACTGTACATATCCAGCGGTTTGTCTTGAGACAAATCTCTGAACCAGATTCACAGCTGAGCATGACCACTGTGGTAATCTGTCCCAACTAGTGCTTTATAGTTTTGTAATGATGTGTTGTCATTGCCCCCCATCCGTCAGACCCTGGTTGTGCAGTGCTGTGACCCTGTCTGTCTCTGCAGGTATGACAATGAGTTTGGGTACAGCAACAGAGTCGTGGACCTCATAGTCTACATGGCTTCAAAGGAATAGAACTCCTGCCCTGTCTGTGACATCACTTAAAACATGCCTCCTTTCTGAGATCCTCCCTGTCACAGCCCAAACCTCAGTGTGTAACAATCTGGTAGAAAGAACAATAAAGTCCTCCAGTGAGATTAAATGGTGTGTTTTTTTTTTTGTAGTTTCATGGTGCTGTTTCGTCTATTTACTTTAACACCCCTGTGAGCAATCCTGAAGTGATGCAAGACCGATAGCACGACGTAGCTCCTTGTAATTCAAATCTTTCTTCTGAAAGAATGGTTACTAGTTTAGCATGAATTCTCCCTATAGTTAATCTTTACATATTGGTACATTCGGTATATTTTAATTTCATCATGGTCTCCACTGGCACAGAACAGTCCTGAGTTGATTTAGTTAATTGATAAGGGGTCAGATCTCAATCGTGCCTCTGTTTAAACAATTCTTGCACCATTCAATAAGAGCCCTGTGTGAATTCACTTTTTTTTTTTTTTTTTTTTTTTTTTTTTTTTTTTTTTGGTTTGTTGGTCAAAGTGAAACTGGAGAGGTATGTGAAATATGGGATACAATGGGTGGGGCTTGGCTGGAGATACAGTACAGAGTGTCTGCTATTCAATATTAAACCTCTTTTACTCCGGGGGGGGGGGGGGGGGGGGGGTATATTTAAACAGCGCTTAAAATTGGACACCCCTGCCAAATGCTAAATAAATGTACTTGAAGGGTGATTCCAGAACCTTATGGAGACATGCAGGCTGTTCATAAGCTTGAAGCATGTTATTCTAGACTTGTACTGTCTAAGTAATTAAGCTTAGAGGTGTGTGGTTTTTTTTTTTTTTTTTAAAAAACTACTGATCGAGGCTTCCTTCTAGCACTAGCAATGTCGAACACAAAACAAGCTGGTCTTTTTCATGAGCCAAAAGAAATGAGGATCATGGGTCGCAAATGGAGATTAGATTAAACAAAGGGGCATTCAAAAGAATTTTTTATTTTTTAATGCACAGAATTGTGAGGGTTTGGGACTAACTCCCCAATAATGTTGTTGATGCAGACACTCTGGGATCCTTAAAGAAGCTGATTGAGATTCTAGGATCAATAAGCTACTAACAAGCAAGATTGGCAGACTGGCTTCCTCTTGTTTACAAACTTTCTTATGGTCTTAGAATTCTGCTTCTAATTTGGAAGATAGCTCAATTCTACATTCCATTCTGAAGATTTGAATCCTGCTTCCCTTCTCTGCGTGACTATTATATATACACACACCCAGCAAACCACTTATCCTGTTGTCATAAATGTAATGTTTGGCATTGGGTACTGGGAGTGATTATGGAGGGGGAGTGTCTATTTGTACATCAGCCCAGCTGTGTGTCACACTTATATTTTTGCATATGTCTGGAGAACCACTTATCCTATCATGATGTACTTTGGCATTAACATTGCTCAATGTAAGTTGGAGAGTACTGCATTCTGGGGCTATACAAAGATGTATGTACATCAATATGTACTTTATTAGGAGAACCTTTTATTAAATGATTGAACATGTCACTGCTGTTTCTATTACATTCTGGTAGTCATGGGCTACTTTTCAACCTGCTGATGGCAGCTGTGCTGGGAGATGTAATCACAGGAGTGGGACGTAGCCTGCATGTAAACACAGCCAGTCACTCATTGCTCTCCATGTACACTCGCTCACATCACTTGTCATTACTCTTGTTCTGTCATTCATAGTTTTTATAAAAAGTATGAAGTGCATGATGTTTCACAGCACCCATCAATACTCGTTGTTCAGGAAGGGAAGCGGAGATACCGATTGCTATCCTGAATCGACGTGGAAATGAGACACGAGACAGTTAATCGCATTTCACAGCTGTCTGTCTGATGTGATTAATACTGAATGGGAAGAAAGAATATCTCAACATTGAATCTATTGGATTGGTTTGACCTCTTTCGCCATGTTCCATTTCTATATCTCCCATCTAACTGTCACACAAGCAAGAGATATTATATGGTTGTATGCAGTGATTTATATATAATGTCCTGTAAATCTGGCATTACAGGCTATATCAGCAGTGTTGGGTAGTTACTTTTGAAAAGTAATCCATTGCAGGAATAGTTATTTGACATATCAATGAAACGTGATACGTTATACATGGTTTCTTAAGAGTTGTATGGTTTGCATTGTGATAGAAGACCAGAAGCACAGCTCATTGCAGTTCACCAAGTGAAAAGAGAATGAGTGTGCTTTAGAGCTGGTATCAATACATACACTCCCCATCATTTGATTGTGGTGTGTCCAAGTGTTACATTTTTACATGGAGCTAGAATGGAGAACAAACATCACATCCAGGTATTCTTTCTTGCCTGTCTGTCTCTGACACACTGTAGAGTTTGACAGTTCACCCTAGAACAGCTTGTCCTGTTGGCATGAAACTTGATCAGGATATTATTTAGTCATTGAGATCATTTGAATCTGGGGGTGTGTTTGCTTGTGCGCTCATTAAAATCGTTTGCATGTATTTGAAGATCTGTTCAGGGATACGAAAACAATTAGTGAGAAAGGGAGAGATCAGAGAGGACAGAGCAGTTAAGATGGGTTTTCCACAGGAAGCTCAGTCCTTCATCAGAGTGGATTTCCAGTGCTTAAAGCTTGATGTTTTAAATCGACAAGGATGGATGTTTAAGAAGCATTAAGCATTAGCAGAGTATTGAAATCCCTGCACTTTACTGACAACTCACTAAATACTCCTCTGAGTAGAATCGAGAGGGATTAATGTGGAGGGTGGCATCATATTACTTAAGTTACAGTAACAGATAATCATCTCTTAAATACATAAATACATGCCAAAGACTTCACACTGATTTTGTTTTCTAATGTGTTCCTATGATATACAGTGCCTATAGAAAGTCTACACCAATTTCAAAATTTTCACCTTTTGTTGCCTTATAGCCTGGAATTAAAATACATTAAAATAGTTTTTTTTTTCATTTATCTACACATCCTACCCCACAACTTCCAAGTGAAGAAAATATTCTAGGAATTTGTAAAAATTAATTAAAAATAAAAACTGAAATAACTTGGTTGGACAAGTGTCTACCCCTCTTGTAATAGCAACCGTAAATTAGCTCAGATGTAATCAAACGCCTTCAAAATCATATACCAAGTTAAGTGGCCTCCACCTGTGTTAAATTGTAGTTATTCACATGATTTCAGGATAAATTCAGCAGTTCCTGTAGGTTTCCTCTGCTGGGTAGTGCATTTCAAAGCAAAGACTCAACCATGAGCACCAAAGCGCTTTTTTTTTTTTAGCTGCAGTATTCCTTTACCGTAAAGTCCCACACTGCTGAGGCAGCGCAGAACTCCTAACCATTTCCTAACGTGTGAACTGATTAAAGCTTCCAGCTTCTCAACTGTTGTCAAGGAAACCTCATACACAGTCAGTGGCCATTTTGATGCCCTAATAATTACTTCCACTGCCATGGTAAAAGCCAGTGGAGAAAGGGTACATCCTGCAATTATTCCAACTTCTAGGCATTGCCATGACGTGTTGAATTCTGAAGTTGAAAAACTAAATTGCAAATCTCCAAAGCTTTCACTAAATTCATTATTGTCATCGGTACGCTGAAAAAAATCAAATGCTGCCCAAAGAAGTTCATGTGGCACTGAACCATATGCATTTGTAGATGATGACGTCCCCAAATTTTTCCAGCTTCTTTTCAACTGTTCCACTTAAGCTTTTCAAAGTAAAACAGTTGTTTACTGTCCCACTCAGTTTTCTAACAAGCTCTTGGCCATTTAACTCCAGGCTTGTGTCCGTTGAGATTCTTTTTTCTCTTAAGCTGGTTCGTCTGACCGGGTTTGCAAGGATCATTAGGTTCATCACTAGCTGTACTCACGCAAGCCCTCCTCATGTCTATGACAGGGGTGCTGATATCCTGTGAACTGTGATTTGCTTCCTGTCACTGGATTTCATTCAACTGACTTGACTGACTTCGTAAGAAGTACTGATCAATGCGAGGCCCTTGTCTCTTCTCCTTCAATCATTTCATTCTCCCTTGATGAATCTTCAAACCCCTGACCGTTGTCGCCTTGCTCCAGCCGCAGACACAAACCTGGAGTTCCATGTCTTTGCTAACTGCAGATCTCAAACTAGTCTTTTGTGAAGTATTCTCCATTCTCATATCCTTTTCCGTTCCTAAGTCGTTAACCGTGTTATCCAATGTTGAGTCATCTCCCACCCCCGCTCTTGCAGACACTAGGGGTATTTTTCATTTTAATTTCTTAGAAGCCTTGGGTGGGTGTCTCCAGCATCCTGTTTACCTTTGAAAACAGAGCTGGGTACCACCGACCAGGGTAGTTAACCCTTGCCAGCTCCAATGGGATCTCTTTCCTCCTGTCAGCTGTCTCTCCATGCTGTCACAAGGTCTTTCCCTTGTTGCCAGCTACACTAGCTACACGTTTGAACTTGGCTTTCGGCAAGATAAGCACAAAGACGTAGCTTTACTGTAAACTAATGTGGTCCATCTGCATCTCCATCCATTTAAGTTTCTTTAGGTAGATAGGCAGATATCCTTCTGTCTGGTGTTGATGGCTGAAATGTAATGCTGGCTCCAGGGATCAGCTTATTTTGCCTCCCAAGGGCATCAGCACACGTAACGGCTGTGATGCTGGCACCGGGGATCAACCACAGTGCAGGATTGAGCTAAGTAGGGTACATCTCTGGGGTCTTCAAGTGGGCACCTTCTGTCCTCAGTGTTTCATCGACTAGCCCACCACACCTCAAGAGGACTCAATAGTGATTCTGGCCTCCCAGCATCACCCCACTCAGTTCAGCCCACGGAGCTTACTTACCCGTACATTAGTGTTGCTTTCTTTCTATTGTGCTTGAGATCCCCAGCCAGAATCTTTCCGTTTCAACCACAGCCAGTTGCTGCTCCTTCCTGCTGCTTCAGATAAGTTCTTCACTGTGCGACACAACTCTTGGCCACTGAACCCGACATCTCTGAGAAACCAGGTTGTAGAGTGTGCCACAAATCCTCGACAACCCACCTCCACTGGGTAAACTCGGACTCTCCATCCTCGCTGTTCCGCTTCAGCAGCTAGTTGAGCAAACCGAATAATAACCAACGAAAAGTTCTTTAAGAAAGACAAGAGTATGTATCTCATTATATTATAAGAAAATAATGAGAGCTTAGTCATAAAAGTTAGGATGTATGCTTTTTTTTCCTATTATCTGAAAAGATATCGGTCCAGGCGACTCTTGAATCGGCCAAAAAATGACTTCATACTGTGAATTTGGAAAAGTGCTTACAACGGAGTTTCATATTAATTAAAACAGTAGCAATTAAACATTAGCAATTAAACAAGGTGTGTGGAAACCTGCTGGTGCAGGCAACTTAAAAAACAGAGATAAGTCCTTTTTAGTACAAGCATGGTACAAGTTAATATAAGACTATTATATTTAACATGTTTTATTATAGCTTAAATTTAAATGGAAATAACTTACCTAACCACCATATGCTTATCCAAAGGCTTGTGATAAACTCCCACTGTGTTTTTGTTCTACAATTTAACACACATTTGTATATGAAGTTAAACTGACCCATTGACAACACTGAAAAGGTAACATAATATGCGGGTACGAGGGACATATATTTTTCACCCAGGTTAATATGATTAAATAGAGCTACTGTTACATATTAAAAACATATCTCATATATACACATATACTTGTATTGTATTTGGTAGCAAGGACCCTGTGAACTCCAGTTCACCTCATTTTTAGGGAAAGGAGGAGTGGAAGATAGTGAAACGAGCTCACATTCAGTTAATTCTGAAAACAGAGTTGATCGGATCCTTCTAGAAAATATAATTAACTCAAAGATAGGAAGTGGCAAAGCAGATTGATGATCAGATTTAACTGGGACTCCTGATGTATTCAATGGAGGGAAAATCATATTAAAACCAATGTGTAGTGTAGAGCAACTTGTAGCTAACTACAAGCTGTGAGGTCCATGCTCTGAGGAGCTCTGAAAAACTGATTGCTGTTTGGTCAAAGTCAAATTTCTGCCTTTTGAAGCTAGTTCTTATTTTTCAATATATCCTATACTACACTTCCATATACTAGAATGTAAGCATATATCTGAATTTAATATCTTGTTTATATAGACGCATGCTATAAGGTATAGGATTTATATTTTAGCTGTAGAGAGTAATATATTGAACGTTCTAGTGTAGCAGTGGGTGCATTACCTTCTTGCATTTTATAGCCTGAAGGCCAAGCATATAGTAATTATTTGTATTACTGTATTGAAGTACTATACGAACACACAGCAGTCAGTGGTGGTGTTTTCAAGCTTGGCGCTCATGTTTGCATTTATACAGCAACACTGAAGAAACTCAAAATAAATCTATTCATACTAAAATATTGAACCTTTTCAGCACTGAGAAAATGAACCATACCCTGGGATCACTAATTAATAGTGCTTGTGTCTAACAATGAAAAACAAAAACATGTTTTTATTGAGATATCAATTTATCTCAAGACACATACAGTAGATACACACACACTTACACAGGGATGGAAATAAGACGCCCATTGCATAGCAGTTTGATCCATTCCTGGGTTTATTACAAGTTTAACAAGAAATACCTGACCTTGTTATCTGTACACTGTGGCTGATCGAGCTTGTTGTAAAACCTGGAATTGGTGAAACTGCTATGCAATGGGAGTCTTATTTACATACATACATACAGTGCCTTGAAAAAGTATTCAGCCCCCATCCCTTTTTCACATTTATGAGTCTCAGATTCAGAATTTGAAATATATTAAATTGTGACGAAAATGTATATTTGTATAAAGGAACGAGGATTGCACAGCACTTCACGTGCAAGTAAAAAATAATAATATGTGAGCACGGGGAATTGCACTTTATTAATTCACGTGCAGTTGTACCGCGACTCCAATTGAATGACTGATTTGCAATCGAGTCTCGGTACAGCTGTATAAAAGCAGCATGTTTTCACTCACTCGGGTTATGTGTTCGGTGAGTGGAGAACGGGATTGGAGACAGAGGTAATAATCATAGTAATAATAATAATCGTTAAAAATATCTGCTCATCGTGTTTGTCTGTGTAGTCTATTTTGTTTTGGCGAATATGCCGTGTCCTGTGTGTTTTTGTTTGTTACAGCTTTTTTATTTACCGTTCTGTTCTTTCATTAAATGTTGAGCTCAAGCAAGCACTCAGCTCCACCCAACTGCACCTCTCTGTCTTTTATTTCCTGGTTCCTGTTTCTGGTCTTACGTCCCCCACTCCGACCGTCTTTGTGACAGGGCTGAATACTTTTTCAAGGCACTGTACATACGTACATACATACATACATACATGCATACATACATACGCACCCACCCACACATTGCTTATTAGTATTTTAGTATTTAGCACAGTGTGGTATCACTGCAGAGGGTCTGCTGGTGTAAACTGAGCTCTGCACAGCGATACAGGGCAGCACCTCAGAAACTGAACTCACAAACACAGACAGCACCAGCAACACAACAACCTAGAAACACCACCATGGAAAAGAGAGCAGAGAGCAAACAGCAGAGAGCAGAGAGTGCAGTAAGCAGAGTGCAGAACGCAGAGAGCAGAGCACAGTGAGTAGAACGCAAAACGCAGAGGGCAGTGAGCAGAGCGCAGAGCACAGAGCAGAGTGCAGTGAGCAGAGCGCAGAACGCAAAGCACAGAGCACAGAGCGTTGAGTGCAGATCACAGAGTGCAGAGCACAGAGCAGAGATCAGAGCACTGAGAGCAGAGCGCAGAGCACAGAACGCAGACCACTGAAAGCAGAGCGCAGAGCACAGAACGCAGACCAATGAAAGCAGAGCACAGAGAGCAGAGCACAGAGCACTGAGAGCGCAGCACTGAGCGCACACCACAGAGCACAGACAACACAGAGCACTGAGAGCAGAGCACAGAGCACAGACAACACAGAGCACTGAGAGCAGAGCACAGAGTGCAAAGCACAGAGCACTGAGAGGAGAGCACAGAGAGCAGAGCACATAGCACAGAGTACTGAAAGCAGAGCACAGAGAACTGAGAGCACATCACTGAGCGCAGAGCACAGAGCACTGAGAGCAGAGCAGAGCAGAAAACAGAGCACTGAGAGCAGAGTGCAGAGAGCAGAGCACAGAGCATACAGCACAGAGAGCAGAGTACAGAGCACTGACAGCAGAGCACTGACAGTACAGAGCACAGAGTGTTGAGCACAGAACACTGAGAGCAAAGAGCACAGAGCACTGAGAGCAGAGCACAGCGTGCAGAACAAAGAGCAGAGCGCAGAGTACAGAGCACTGAGAACAGAGTGCAGAGCAGAAAACAGCACTGAGAGCAGAGCACAGAGAGCAGAGCACAAAGCACTGAGAGCAGAGCATAGAGTATAGAGCACAGAGAGCAGAGCTCAGAGTACAGAGCACTGACAGCAGAGCACTGACAGTACAGAGCACAGAGTGTTGAGCACAGAACACTGAGAACAGAGCATAGAGAACAGAGCACAGAGCACTGAGAGCTGAGCAGAGAGCACAGAGCACTGAAAGCAGAGCACTGAGAGCAGAGCAAAGAGCACATAGCACATAGTACTGAAAGCAGAGCACAGAGAACTGAGAGCACATCACTGAGCGCAGAGCACAGAGTACTGATAGCAGAGCAGAGCAGAAAACAAAGCACTGAGAGCAGAGTGCAGAGAGCAGAGCACAGAGCATACAGCACAGAGAGCAGAGCGCAGAGTACAGAGCACTGACAGCAGAGCACTGACAGTACAGAGCACAGAGTGTTGAGCACAGAACACTGAGAGTAAAGAGCACAGAGCACTGAGAGCAGAGCACAGCGTGCAGAACAAAGAGCAGAGCGCAGAGTACAGAGCACTGAGAGCAGAGCACAGAGCAGAGCACTGAGAACAGAGCGCAGAGCAGAAAACAGCACTGAGAGCAGAGCACAGAGAGCAGAGCACAGAGCACTGAGAGATGAGCAGAGAGCACAGAGCACTGAAAGCAGAGCACTGAGAGCAGAGCAAAGAGCACAGAGCACTGAGAGCAGAGCACAGAGCACTGAGAGCAGAGCACAGAGTGCAAAGCACAGAGCACTGAGAGGAGAGCACAGAGAGCAGAGCACAGAGCACTGAGAGCACATCACTGAGCGCAGAGCACAGAGCACTGAAAGCAGAGCACAGCATGCAGAACAGAGCAGAGCACAGAGCACCGAGAGCAAAGCACAGAGTGCAGAGCAGAAAACAGAGCACCGAGAGCAGAGCACAGAGAGCAGAGCACCGAGAGCAGAGCACTGAGAGCAGAGCACAGAGCACAGAGTACAGAATGAAAAGCACAGAGCACTGACAGTGCAGAGCACAGAGCGCTGAGCACAGAGCACTGAGAGCAGAGTGCAGATCACAGAGTGCAGAGCGCTGGGAGCAGAGAACAGAGCACAGAGAGCAGCACTGAGAGCAGAGCACAGAGCGCAGAGCACAGAGTGCAGAGCACTGAAAGAGGAGCGCAGAGCACTGAGAGCAGAGCACATAACGCAGAGCACAGGCACAGAGCGCAGAGTGCAGAGCACTGAGAGCAGAGCACAGAGCACAGAGCACTGAGAGCATAGAGCACTGAAAGCAGAGCACAAAGCACAGAGCACAGAACACTGAGATCAGAGCACTGAAAGAAGAGCACAGAGCGCAGAACACTGAGAGCAGAGTGCAGAGCACAGTACACTGAGTGCAGAGCAAAGAGCACAGAGCGCTGAGCAAAGAGCACACCCAGGCCTACAGCAAACTAACCCACAGAGGATACCTGGAGGAGGGGTGCACCTTGTCAACAAATGCAAATGTGAATTTATATAGAAAAATTCCAATTCACATGACCCTCTCCCAACAAGCTTCAGGTCCAAAAGAAATAAAGAAAGAATGTCCTGTCCCAGGATCAGGTTCTATGACTGGGGGAGGTCTCAGAGGAACATCTCTCCCTCCGCAGGTTTTTAATTCTCTCTGTCTGCAAACAAACAGACAAAGTAAAGCTTACAATTTTCCCTCTTTCTCTCTCTCTGCTAAGTTGTTTTCAAGCCCATGTAAAGTTTACACACAAGAATACCAAATAACATATTATTCCATACAAATAAAAGTAGCAGACAAACATTTCTCATGTTACATGTTACTATACTTTTACCATCGGAAACTTTTATAATGGTTAGTTTACTGTGTTTAATTTGTTAATATGCTTTACCATACCTCTCTGTGCTTTACAATGCTTCCATTGTGCTTTATTACACTTTGCTATGCATTTACTATGCAGAACTTTTGTAAGGGTGTGGAAGGGTGCTGGGCAGTTCACTGACACACACAGAGACAAAAGGTTTCTTTGCAACACCACACAGGTGCCCATTATTTTCCTTTTAGTCTTTATTTTCTATTAACCTGCAGAGGGCGATGTTGTCTGTGTCGTGGATACCGGCAACGGTAGTCAGGACCACAGGATTACCAACACAGGTATACACTGGCGCACTCACGGGTGCCCCTAAAGAATAATGAAAACAAAATGCGAAAGAAAAAGGGAAAATAAAACAGTAATAAAACTACAAAATAAAGATGCTGCACTTGGCAGCGTCACCCCGACCATCGCTATCCACACAGCCAGAGTCTATGTCCTACGCTCACCCGTTCCCTCAACCCATGTGTACTGTTCGGGGTTCTGTCCAAGTTTTTCATCTCTACTAAAGATCCTTTTCTTTTTAATAATTTGCTGTGGTGCTCGTTCTTCTCCAGCCGTGCTCGGAACAGCAGCACAGCTTCTGCCAGCTGGCTCATTTCATTTTAGAGGGGCAGGCTGAGGGAACAACAGAGTGTTATCTTATAGGGTCAGCAATCCCCCAAGGCCCACCTCTTAGCCACTCAGAGAGAGGGAAAGCGACACACCCTCTTCCCCATCTCTCTGTGTCACTGCCATGACTGACAGACGGATCTACGAGGCTGCTGTCCCCTTCCTAAAGTACCATGCATGCACCAAACAGTCAGCACAGACCTCCCTTGTTACAAAGGGTTAGTATGTTTTTTATATATGTTTTACCATGCTTTTACTGTGCTTTATTACACTGTTTTATAAGGATGCTAAAATAGTGAACTACATAAATATCTTAGCATTAATAGATGTTTTTTCAATCTGTTGACTGTTGCTGTATAATATGTACTGCGAGTGCTTTGAGTGTGGCTCTGCAAGGCTGGCTGGGTCTGAGTTTAGTGCTGCAGGAGGGAAGTGCAATGAGCTGTGCTATGCTTCTGGTCTTGTATCACGATGCATGCAATACCTTTACTATAACATGATATAGCATGTACAGAGAGAATGCAGTGCAGTGAATCGATAAACCGCTGATCAATGGACATGGAGGCACAAGATGTCAGTGCATTTGCACGCTTTCATTGCTAACAACTAAAACACAATGATTAAACACAATGCTTAAACACAATGCTGTTGGGCCTCAGGCTTGAAGACTGCAGAAGACACAGATTTAATTGGTTCAAACACAATAACGCTAGTTTACCTACTGTAAACCTGGACTGTTTCAGCGGTGGAGGGATTACCATAGGGGGCAGTGTGTCATCTACACCGAGGCGAAGAGATCAACCTGTGCCTTCCCAAAACATTCCCAAATGCGCTCCACCACCTGAGGGTGCAGCCGCCACTCCGAAGGGATCGGGCCCTCAAGAGGAGGTCCGCTGCTTGATTCCCCACACCTGTAACATGCGTCGCCCGAAGGGACAGCAAGTTCTGTTGGGCCCAAATCAGCAACCTGAAGGCTAGGCAGTGCAACCCCGGGGACCGAAGGCCACCCTGGTGGTTGACATATGCCACCATGGGCAAGAAGTACTGGAGGGCAAGGAACACCACTTGCAGCCCCAATATGTTGATATGCAGGGACATCCGGCGGCCCGACCAGGGTCCACTGACTCCTCTGCCTTCGCAGACCGTGCCCCAACCCGAGTTGGAGGCGTCAGTCGTCACTATCTTGCGGGTATAAACCACCCCCATTCGGACTCCTTGGCGCAGGTGAGAGAGAACCCTCAACCAGCGCAGGGTCGTCAACACACGAGACACACTGTCAGCCAACGGTGCCTGCCACGTTTGGGATGCAACCTGAACACATTGAGCCACGCTTGCAGTGGGCACATGCACAGTAAACCCATCCAAATGCTGATATTGCTATGGCACAAGTGACACCCTCGATCCATTTCAAAACAGGGAGAGTTGGTGCTGGAGAGCTGCTACTCTGTCATCCGACAGGTGAGCTTACTATTAATTGGCTCTAGCATCATTAAGGGAAGACCCAGTCTCAACCAGATGCTTCATCACAAATAGCTGTGTGGGCCACCGCTCCTTCCTGATCATTCCATTACACTGATCACTTGCCGCCGCAATGGAGTGAGGGTGGCACCAATGCACTTGAAACGTGCAGGGGTAAGGAGCCAACAGCCTGACAAGTCACTATACGGCTCAGCCATGTATTGAAGCACTTAGGCCCCAAGGGTGCAGAAGCACCGAGGGCAGTGAGTGAGGTAGAAAACACTACTGGTGCACAGAGCACTGGGGAAACAGAGTGTTATCAACATGCTGTGGCCCAAAGCACCGAGGCATGGACATGAAGTCAACACAACCCGGGGTGGATACATAGCTTGAGTGACTGCGGTAGGCAATCAGGAGAGCAGTACAGGGGAGCGCACTGTGCTGCACCATGGTGCAGAGCGGCAATAACCTGGACCGCGTGCAGTCACACCACGTGGCAGCGCATAACATATGCCAGAGTGGAGCACAGGCTCAAGGAGCTGCGGCGTGTTATGCAGGAACAAAGTGACGCATTCCCCATGCTAGGCGGGTGACCAAGCACGCCAATAGGCAGGTTAAAATAAACCTGCTGATTCAACTCAACAGCGGGACCCTGCAGAGCTAGGTCTCAGTAGAGGAATCTCGCTGCTACTACTTTTTCTTTTCAAACTGCAAGGCAATAGAGAAAAACACATACACACACACAAGGGTAAAATAAGTCACCACGGTAGCGCAGAGTGGGAGTGCTCGAACAAGCTGACGGATTCGACTCAACAGCGGGACACAGCAGAGCTTGGTTCCCGTGGAGGAATCCCACTTATTATTACTTATTTCTAACTGCACGGCAGTAAGAAACGAATACACATACAGACGGGCTGACCAAGCCGGCGTATGCAACACAACAACGGGCGCAGCAAAACTTTAAACTGAAAGCCGTATAGAAAATACATATATACACACCCAATTAAAATGGCGCGCTGAGTAGGCAGCTGAGACAGTCCAGCAGAGTCAACTCTACAGTGGAGCACGGCAGAGCCGGGGTCCGATGGAGGATCTCGCGTCTCTTTCTTTTAAACTTCAATAGCAGAGGGAACATCAAACAACTAGCGCTGTGAGGTTTAAGTAGGCTGCAATCACAAGTGATGCAGGTTGTTACACAGAAAAAGAGTAACACAGCATAGTGGCTGGAGAAGGGTGTCTAGCCTGGACTATGTGCAACGTGTACCATGCAGCACCGCATTCCCACACTAGCGCCAGATACAGTGCGCACCGCATGCACCGAGCACCGGGTATAATGTCCACCACTTGCACAGAGTACCGTGCAGCGCCAGGCACCACGTGCACCTCGTACCGTGCAGCACCAGCGCTAGCCTGTATCGGTACAGTGAGACAATGGGCAGCGTGCACATCGTGGTACCGAAGGAGCACGGGCAGAGTCTTATGCACAGCAGTATTAAAAAACACCGGGGCTGTGCGCGGTGCCTACCCTGACCACGTGGTCACACACCTGAGCAGCACGTAACGTACAACAGGGGGACAGGGCCGAAACCGCGGCGGGCGATTGACTTACACACAGAGTGTTAAAATACAAAAAACAGTTTAATATTACAGGACAGATGGGGGAGATCACTCTGTCTATTGATTTGAGCGACCTACACCAAGGTGAAGGCCTGCGCAGCCCGTTTACATCTCAACACAACAACGAGAAAAACCTCGGTGAGGAGTATATAGCTGTGTCCGGCAACAGCGGAGCAGGTAGCGCTCTACATGAGTATGGGTATGCGTTCAGCTACAATCAAAACAAGGCCCAACCATGGCCTGCAGGCGGTTGGTGGGCAAACTTGACAACGGGAACAAGGCAAGCCCAGTCCCGTGGAGTAATAGTGCACTCCGAAGAAAGAAGGGGTGAAAACACACACAATTCTTAACAAGAATACTTACCGTACTAAGACGTACAGACAGAAACACGCTGAGTGTGTAGGTGTTTAAAGTCAGAAACAGAAAAAAAAGACTACGAATTTTTAAGCTACTGATTCAGGGAAAGCAGCGATGCCAGCTTTCAGCACAAAGAGCAGGGGAACTAGTAGTAGCTTATGCGACACTTTTTATAAGAAGACAGTGCTCAATGCAACACAGAGTTACCAGTGTGAGAAGCGAAAGAGGACGATTCTTCCCCTGTGTGACGGTTAAGTGCCCTCAGGAGGCGGGACCGAGGACGTCACTGGGGGGAGGGGTCCTATCGGCAGCTTTGACATAGGAGCTCAGTGACACCTACCAGTAGGCAGGAATGTATCCCATAACGATGTTTGGTGGCCTTCTTCAAACTCATTTACCAAGCAATTCTGCCACTGTGGACCAGCTTCTGATTCCAACAGCAATGGAAAAAATGCCAAGGAAAAAAAAAATGTCACCAAAACTACTTAAAATGTGCTATTTTCAATAATTTGTGCATGAAAGGAATTTCATGTGTCCAGCTGGCTGTGCAGGGCTGGTGAAGGGACTGCCTGTCCCTGGTCTCCTGCCCCCTGCAGGGAACTGATGCTTTGTCCTGACATTACTTCTGTACTGAAGTTTTTGTTGTGTATTTCTTTGTGTAGAATAAAGGGGTTTTGAAAGGAAGAGTGACAATGTCCTTCATGATGTTATGAAACTCACAGCTTTGATTTGATCAGCTCACACATACACCCTGCTCAGACACAGCTGGGTATCATTAATGCATTGTATAGCACTGCAGGGGGACCGTCCCTGGACTGCATTGTAAACTTGTCTACTTGTAAATCTGAAAACAATGGTCACTGCAGATCGTACAGGCTCGACTAGTGGAAACTGCCATTCTGTGTCCACAACATCCCTATAGGTTACTACATAGTCCCGCCTCCATTTTAGCCTTTTCCTCTGCTTCAAGGCTGGTCTTCAGATAACTTCAGACTCCCTCTTGTGGTCAGAGTTATTAATCATCTACATGCAAGCAACAGTGTCTGAAAAAAAGATTTGAAGCCACAGCTTTTCAATAGGGTGTATTGTATACCATGGGATTGATTAATCTGCCATAGTACTGATTCACCTGCCATTTTTATACCAACTTATTCACTCCTATTTAAATTGTGTTTTTTATAAGTAAGATGATTCAGTTCAAAAGAGTCTGACAACATTTTTATGAGTCTGTCGTTGAGTTCTATTCTTTGTAAACAGTGTACTTATATACTGGGACAGGCTTGCTCCTTGCAGAAGTATGAAGGAACGAAGAATACGGCCATCACCGCTGCATATCCTGCATTACTGTAAAATAAATCAATCAACAAAGATTATCAGCAAAATAATAGACGATTTTAAAGCATTGGTTAGGGCTCCTTTAATAACCCTGATCCAAAGTAGTGCTGTATGTCTTTACATGCTTTACAGAACTGTTACCTGTACATATAATCAGAATAAGCAGCTCCACTGCTCTAGTTACAAGTGTGTGGACATTCAACCCTTCTCATGAGATACTGCACTTTACATCCCCTGCATTTTCCTAATACTGCATTTCTTACATGTCTAATAACAGATCATTATTCACCAGTACACAACTTAACCCCTCCGTTTCAACCACTGCATCTGCTTCTGATAAGACTGAATTCCTGAAGTAAGGCGGCTTGAAAATGACAGCAGTGGCTCCAGCAATGATTCAGACAGTCCCCCTGAGTTTAAATCTTCAGTTTTACATATTACAGTGCAGTGGCACCATGGCCATAACTAGCTATGAGGGTACCGAGGTCGTGTCCTCGGTTGTTATTTTGCATTATCAGTGCTGATGCTCATGTAAAAATTCTGATAAAGTACAAAAGACTCCTTCATTTTCTCTGTTGGTTTGCCGTGTAACAGATTTCGAGATTGAATAATAAAAACCAAACAGTCATATAAATACTGCCAGCTACAGCTTGAAACCTCAGTTTGACCTAGGTAGAATGTCAGCTCTGGTTACAACGCTGAGTGGCACCAGCAATGATTCAGACACTTCCACTGAGTTTCAATAGCCATACTTTTATTATATTTTGTACAGTGGCACCAGCGTTTCCCCCTAAGTTTCAATATCCATAGTTGTATATATCATAGTTTATAGTCTGACACATTTGCAATTTGTACAGGTATTTTTTTTTTTGCACACCCAGACACACACACAATGTTGTACTTTTACTGTGATTCCAAGCTATACACATTTCAACTTGTGTTTGTGGCGAAGACATCATTATCTCTAGCTTTGCACATTTGAATATACAGTCAGGCAGTAATCCCTCTGCTCTGTAAACCTTCACCAGTGAAACTGTGATCCTGTGTCCGCTGTCTTGGCTACTCCCCTTATCTTTAACAGGCCCAGCTCTGCATACAAAATGGCCTGTTTCCAAACCTACGGACTGCTCATGTTTACAGAGCAGAGAAGTCTATGAAACTGCAGTCTGTTGTCTGTCATTTTGGCTCCATATCACCTACTGTTAACATAGGCGAGGTCTGAATAGAAACCAAAATGGCACCAGTTTCTTAAACTCACTTATTATTTACTCCTGGCATTCACAATATTTAGCTTTGCACGTTTAAGTATTACATACCACCAGCAAAACCGACATTCTAAGAGTTCTCGCCTCTTCTGGTCTTTAAAATGTAGCCTTGGTTAGCACTTCTTTAAAGGGGAGCCAGTGATAATGTTGCAGTTCTTTAATGGGGGATACGAGAATGGATTAAAAAATTGGTCAGTACTCCTTTAAAGGGAGGACCAGTGACACTGTTAATAAAGCTAATCAGAGGTAAGAGAATGGATTTTAAAGATAGCTAGCACCCCGTTAAAGGTGAGGACAGCGATAATGTTGCTAGTGCTAATAAGAGGTAAGAAAGACCCTGGCACTCCTTTAGGTTCATTGTCTCTGATTGCGTATCATACAAATCCCATGTATTGTAAAACGTATTGTATGGTAGCAGGACTTAACTGCTACAGCCCTGCACAGGCTTTTAAAACCGGATCTACATGTCAACAAGTACCTACCTGTACCTGTCATGTTTAAGCTACACACAGTTGACATTTCCAGTAATCACTTTATCAGCTACAAATATTATTCTGACAATCACATTACAGACACTTTATCACAGGGATGACAATAAGACTCCTGTTGCACAGCAGTGTCACCCATTCCAGGTTTTAATACAAGCTTGATCAGCCACAGTGTGTAGGTAACAAGCTCAATAAACTCATAGCGAAACCAGGAATGGATCACACTGCTATAAAGCAGGAGTCTTATTTCCAGCCCTGCATTAGCATATCATCTGTATCTTCAAAATATTTAATTTCATACCTGTTTATATATGTGTCTTGTATGATTTTCTATTGATGTTTCTGTTACATCATTATTCAACAGTCTTACTAACTATTGCAGCAAAGAATACTGCTTCTGAGTGAGGTGTGGGGAAGGATATCAGAGTTGCACAATGCTTCACCTATAGGCTACAGTGCACAGCACAATGCTAATAAACTTCCCCACAATCTAGATTATTTGTGCGTCAGTGAGAATCGTAGAGGACACACTCGACAAGACATTAAATATTTCAGAGACGCGATCAACAATAACAACATATTTCCAGGACAATAAATAAACTGAGACACAACAAAATGGTTGGTTATTATTGAGAAACCAATGCGCCCCGCACAGGACAGCGTTGACTCCACTGTGTTCAGGAGAGAGGTTGATGGGGGGCGGCCTGGTTTATTTTACTCCTGAGAGATTTCTTTATACAGTAGAACCTGTCGTATCCGATCCTGTAAGATCCCATACCCTATATTAACCGATGGACCTCTGGCTTGTGTCATTCACACATGCTGCTACCAGCTGAACGGTTCAGATTGAAACTGATCAATGCACATTTCATTATGGGTCTAAAACAGTTAACTCTCAGCAGGACAGAATGGATTCAGTTGCAGATAGAATGAGGAAGTATGTTAAGAACTGCTTTTGGAATACTGTTTTGTAAATGGCCAAGTACTGCATTAACGTGCTTTGTTTTGCAATCATTGCAACCGATGTTCTGTGCGCAGCATACATGCAGCACCACACTCTGATGTTTATAGACACACTGCTGTGCCTGGCATTGCAGTTGCTTTATTACATCAGGGCATTATGCTTTAACAATGTAGTGTAACAATTCCCTCCGAGATACAAGATTTTCACATTTGAAGCGATTAAATCAGATAACACAGCTTCTACTGTACTGTGCAACAGTAACACTGTGCAAATTACACATTTAATTAAGCTAATTCATAGCAAAAGACTATGAATAATTCTGACATGACAAATCCCTGTTAATATGCACTATGTTATAACTGACAGCCTATACAAAGACTATACAAGGGGTGCGAAGCTGCAGCCCTGTGTCGGCCATGTTGGCTCCCTGTGCCCTTTGGTTTATAGACGCTGCTGTGTCGGCTCGAGAGCCAACATGGCGCCAGTTTAAACCCCCCACCCCGCCCCCACACTTTGTTGTATTCAAAGTCAGGTGCTGGCAGCTGAAGTAAATCTAGTGTTTACTTGAAAGTATTAGTAAATATTTACACAATATTACACTTCCTTCCGATGTATGAATCTTACCCCCTCTCTCTTCCCGTTTTCACTCTCTCCCTTTATTGTTCCTTCCCTGTCCTCTTACTCCTCTTTTCTGTTTGATATCTCTAGCCATTCTTATTCAGTTCCTTACTCTCACCCCCCTCTTCTAATTAGAAAGGAGGGGGGGGGGTAGGGGGTGGGTGTGGAGTGTGTCTCCTCTCCCCTCTTCCATCTCACACCCCCTCTCTTTCTCTCCCTTTATAATCTATCTACTTCTCCCTACTATTTCCTCTGGCACTCTCTCATCCCTCTCTTCACTGTTAGGGGAGGGAGATGATCTCTCATCTCTCCTCTCCCTAATTCCTCTCTCTCTCTCCTATCTCTTCTCTTCGTTTTCAGGTGGTCTCTCCTTCTCTGAATCCTCACTCTCCTCGCTCGCTCCTGGGTCTGCGAATGGAGTAGGGGACTTCCTGTGAGAGAGAGAGAGAGAGAGAGAGAGAGAGAGAGAGAGAGAGACTTTAGACTAAGTGTGATTTTGTTGAAATATTTGGAAAAACATAAAAAAATAGAATAATTTACACTAAACACTTTTTTTTTTTTACTGATAAACAAGGTTAATCCAGATATATATATATATATAAATATATGATATATATATATATATATATATATATATATATATATATATATAAATAAATTTCATTTCACACAAACAACTGTAGCTCTTCCTCCTCCTCCAGCACACACAATCCCTCATTCACACACCAACGCTGCTGAAAACTCTGCAAGTCATGGACTAAAGAAAAATAAGCAAAATCAATTTGAATTCTTGTTTTCAACAACAATTTCAACATAAATGTAGCGTTATAAATTCCTGACCCCTGCAGCTTGTTTTTCCTGGTTTTCCAGATTGCTAATTTTCCTTGGCCAAATATAAAATTCATTAACACTTTTAAATCGTGTCTTGTGACTAAGTTAAAAATGAATAATTCTTTAGAAAAATCACATTTAAAGAATTCAGCAACTCAGTAATAACATTAAACAAGGGTCCAGCAATCTGCAGTCAGTAGAAAGACTGGGGGTCAAGAAGAGCAACTTCCTTGTAGTGACCCCTGGGCAACAGTCTTTGACGGCAAAAAGCTCTTCAAATCGAACTTACAATGCAATGCTTAAGCAAAGCAATGTTGGGCTTGGTTAGTACTTGGATGGGAGACCACCTGGGAATACTGAGTGCTGTAGGCTGCATGTTAAGCTCATATGAATATATATATATATATATATATATATATATATATATATATATATATATATATATATATATATATATATATATAGTAGAAAGATGAAACAGTGTTTCTTCCTCTCCACAAAAAAAACACAGTCTTTACTAACCGCAGGGTCAACACAGTGGACGTGGCTCACAGTGGCTATGATGCAATGAAGAATGCGCCACTGTAGATCTCCTGAGCGCTTAGGCAAAGGCGGTTTATATAAGGACCTCCAAGCCGGAACAGTGCTGTCTGCACAGTCCACATGAGCTCTCCACCTGGGGTCGGCAGTGTCTTTAGGGCACTCACATGACACACTTTAAAACACAGAGTGTGTACAGCTCCTTTTTCAAAAGAGTGTGCAGGAAGCTGTTGCAGTCTCTCAATGCTGTACAATCCTTCCCCAAGGTTTTCAGGAACAACAGGGGACACTAGGAAGGAAAGGCAAGCCGACTCTTGCTCATCAGTGCCTCCCAGAGCCTGGTTCAACATCTCTCTAACCCTAGGGGAGAAAGAGTGTCTGAGCTTTTTCAGAACATTCTTTAGAACTCTGAGTGAGTGAACTCCCAGCTGTCTGGCCAAGCTTTCCACTTCTCTCCACCTCTCAATGCTTACCAGCAGTAAGTTTTTTAGTTTTTCATTGCTCCCTTTTGCAAAGCTAGAGTACCATGCCCTAGATTGGAAAACATCTGCAGAGAGCAAAGAGTTAAAAAATATAGGCTCCTCCAGCAGTGTGCCTGCAGTCAAATAATCCTCCAGTCTCTCCACCTTCACCATTTGCCAGGCATTCAGCATGTTCTTATAGAAACCTGGGAGTTCATTGGTTTCTAGCTGAGATATATTTATTAAAAACAGTTGCTGATTCTAGCCCAGCCCCCTCACTCTGTGCAGGAAAGAGAAGGCGATGTCTCAGCTCAGGTAAGAACAGCAGTCGCTGCACTGCTTGCAACCGGAAAGTAGCTACTGGAACATCTACTAACCCTTGACCCCCTCCACTAGGGGGCTGGTACAAGATGGCTGGCTTTAGCCAGTGATGGCCACACCAAAAAAACTCCAGTAGGACTCTGTGTCCCATTTATCAGTCCTGGGGCAGGATCCAGGCACACCAGCCTGTGCCATAGCATAGAGGCCACCAGATTGTTGATCACAAGAACTCTCCCCTTGTATGACAGCTGAGGTATCAGCCACCGCCAACACTGCAGCCTTCCCTTAACCTTTTCTTTTAAGTCCTCCCAGTTCTTAGATTCATACTGCCGTCCTCCCAGATAGACTCCCAGAACTTTGATGCCAGTCTTTCCCCAGTGCAATGGCTGAAGGAGCGCCAGCTCCACGGCACTCCAGACATGAATTTGCTGCACTTCCCCCAGTTCACCTTAGTCGATGAGGCTTTCTGAAAGATTTCCAGACTGTCTTTCAGTGCCGACACACCAGCATGACTGGTGATGAATATATTAACGTCAAACCCTTCACTCTTTCCTCCAGCAGGCTGCTCTGAGTTTCTTTTTTCTCTCTGAGACTGGAAAATGTTTTCATCACTATTGAGAGTAATTGTTTCTAGTCTCAATTTAATTTGTATTTTTCTAATGTCACACCACTGTCGTATACTACTATATCGCATACTCTGCTGCTGCCAGGAGACCCAGAATGCTTTAAAAAAAATCTAAAAAATGTTTGTCTTCCAATAATTTGGTGTTACAATGCCAGTATGACTTTGAGGGAGCAGCAGAAGGCAGGCAAATGGGAAGCAATGATTAAGATTTTGTTTAGTGCAGTACAGTACAATCCATCTAGTCTATCTGATTATTATTCATTTTAACCCAAGTTAAAATGAAAAATAATAATAATAATAATAATAATAATAATAATAATAATAATAATAATAATAATAATAAAGTTTACTCTGTGTTTAAATTCTCCAGACATCAACAATGCTTTGTACTTTTAAAACACCAGACAGTTCTTTAGAAGATTTCTGTACAATTAAAATCACCCCCCACTAAAATCATATGTGCAGGTCTACAATTAGATAAAATCTGATTTAGTGTTTTAAAAAACAAAACTTTTCCCCTGTCCTCATTTGGTGCATAAATGAATAAAAACAATATCAGTACCTTTAAAGCACATGACTGAAGATACCCTGCCCCTTCCATTCGCTCAGCCACTCACTCTCATTCACATTGTCTAAATGCATTTCTTGTAAAAACATCACATTCACTCTCCTGTGATAAAATTAAATAAATGTGCTCTTTTTAGTCACACTCCTACAACCATTTACATTAAATGTAGTGTGGAAGGGTGGTGGGTAATTCACTGACAGACGGGAGACAGACAGCTGTAATTGAAACACCACACAGGTGCCCAGTTTTATTTCTTTACTGACTCTAGTCAGTGATTTGTTTTAGCCCGCAGAGTCCCTGTTGCCCGTGGTCTGACTATCAACAATGATAGACAGGACCACGGAAATACCAATCCTGGTACTTAAGCCAGTTGCGGGCGCACTCAATACAGATCTCCCCCTGCTAAATATCCTCCCCCTCAGAATGACTGTCACAGAGACGGCGTTGCGGGGACCCAGACCAGAAGGAAGCACAACCAGAACAGAGGTACGGTGCAGTGGCGCATGCGCCGTTTTATTAATTAACAAAAAATTTAATTAAATATTTGAACAAAAATAAACACTTGCTCGCAGAGCAAAAATAAAACAATTAAACAAAATAACTCACGAACACAAAAATAAACGCTAAGGTCAGGCTGAGCAACTGCCTTCACTGATCCTTATTTTCTTTTTTAAATATCTTTCTCGTTTCTCGCCTCTCGCTCTCCCATTCTCCACTTCTGAACACACCTCCTCGAACATGGAGAGCTGCAGGCTTTTTATACAGGTGACCATCTCCCGATTAGCAATAAATTAATCACTTAATTAATTCGGGAGATGGCCACCTTCTGCACGGGTTTTAATAAGGTGGATGGGGCTTCCCATCCACACTGCAAAACAAAACGCACAGCGGTTCGCCGTCATTTATAAACAAATATATTTTTAAAACAATAACACAAAAATGCACGGCTGCGCCGTCATACAAAATAACAAACAAAACACACGGTGGATCGCCGTCATCTATAAACAAACATTAAACAATAAACAAATACAAAATAACACAGGGGAGGAGGGGAAGACCCCGTTCTAAAATAAACACTCTGCAGGGCTACTCGCCCTATTACAATGACACTACTGGTTCATTCGAAAATCCTACACCCCCATGCCTCCCTGAGAGAAAAATACGGCTGCAGGGCCATGTACCACCGTGTGATTCTGGCATTGCTAGCTTTCATTTGGTGAAGCCATGCTAAAGGAGCATGATCTGTAACTAGGGTGAAGTGTCGCCCAAGGAGGTAGTACTGGAGTGACTCGACTGCCCACCTTACCGCGAGACACTCCTTCTCGATGGTGCTATAATTCTTCTCGCTGGAAAGGAGTTTCCTGCTGATGTACAGGACTGGGTGCTCACTTCCCCGAACCTCCTGAGACAACACTGCCCTGAGACCTGTCTCTGACGCATCCGTCTGCAGGGTAAACCTCTTGCCGAAATCTGGACTGCACAGCACTGGCTCGCTATACAGCCTCTGTTTCAAAGTGAGAAAGGCCCTCTGGCACAACCCCTTCCAGTGAACCGTACAGCCTTCTGGGTGACATCTGTCAAGGGAGCAGCGAGTGTGGCGAAGCTTGGGATGAACTTCCTACAATAGCCCACTAGTCCCAAGAAAGAGCGCACCTGGGTTTTGGTCGTAGGAACCAACCAGTCAACCAAGGCTTTCACCTTAGCAATCAGCGGCCTGATCTGCCCCCCTCCCCCACTCGATACCCCAAATACCCCGACTCACTCTTCCCAATGGCACATTTCTTTGGGTTAGCAGTGAGTCCAGCCTCCCGCCAAATATTGCAGCACCACCGCTATCTTACACAGATGACTCGGCCAATCCTCACTGTGGATAACCACGTCATCTATGTAAGCAGCAGCGTACTGCTGATGGGGCCGCAAGATGCAATCCATCATCCGCTGGAAAGTGGCTGGTGCTCCGTGCAACCCAAAGGGCATGGTCCTGAATTGGTATAACCCGAAGGGAGTCGAAAACGAGTTGAAACAAATCCTGCTTACAAGGCTGAGGAATGAGCAACTGGTGACGCACTTCCCCCGTCTGGGGTAATTTATCAACACGGTACAGAAGGTCTCAATTAATTTCAAAGTGGGGGTACATGGCGGCGCATCTGGGCTTGACCACCCGACCATTAACCACAGCTGCTTGGTCAAAGAGCCTGCCCAGCACGTCATCACGTCCTTGCTCGAGCTGGAAATCACAGGAATGAGCTAAAAAAAATCAGCTCCCATGGCTTTCAGCGAGCGGTGGCAGAAGAGCCAGACCCCGGTGCTGGCTCCATGGCCCCCCCCGGACTCTTCGCCAATCACCCCCACTTGAAACCAATCGGACTCCCTACACTGCCAGCCCTAATTCTTAGCAGCCCGGCATTCCCGTTTAGTTTCTCGAGGTCTAAATCGATGGCAAAACAAAGCCGGGTCACGGAAGGGGAATATCTCACCAATTACTTCCTCCTTCTCAACTACAGGGAAGTCGTTGTGGGTACTATTGTAGGCAGTTAATATATTCTTAAAAGCAATAAATTAAAGGACCTCCAAAAACTGTAGGAGATAAAGAGATACCTTCGATAGTCAAGATCTCAGCGGGACCTCCAATAAAAGCTGTGGGTACTATTGTAATGTACAAACCCGTTTTTAATATCGCTCTCTGAAAACAATGGCGGATTTACACGTTACAACAAGCCGAAAATAGACCACATTCTAGACTGTTCAAAGTTCATAAATCGTGTTTGTTCAACATGAGCAAATGATTCAATACTGGGAATCTCTTCTTAGAAAGATGGTATTTATTAAGCATGCAACCAAAATAAGTTTGAAAATCACACAAAACAGTTACACAATTAATGTCACATTAAAAGCATTACCATGAGAACTAAGGATTAAAACAACAATTTACCAAAGAAATACTATTATATACTGACACAACAAGGGGTCACACAATACCTGAATTGATATTTAAGAGTACAGTTACCTAGCCTGAAAAGCAGTCACTTTCAGCATACGTTACCTTGAGTTTCTCCGAGTGTCAGGGCTCCCAACCTTGATGGATAAATACTGAGAGCTGAGGGCTCCAGGTGCGGTCTTTACTTTCTTAGAGTCTGAGTGGATAGCAGAGGGGGCTATCGCAGGTCTGGGGCGGCAAGGAGCTGGGGCTAAAGCAGGGGTTTTTATACTTTTCAAACAAAGATTATTTGAATTTCCCGCTGCATGCTTCGATTGGCTATTTTGTAGCGAATGGGCTTGCAATCTTGATTGATTGCTCTCCCCTTCCTCTGTCTGATTTAGTTTATTATCATAATCTGGAAAAGGGAAACTTTTTAAAACATGCAGAACTTTTGCTAAATAATTCAGATTTTATTCTGAATTCCCGTTATTTTTACCATAAGAAATTACATTTCTTTAGACACCAAACATGGATGGTTGAGACTTTGGGTAGACATTGCAAACAGTTTAGTTCTCTTAGGGATTTATTACCTGGGTTATTCTATTCTTGTTAGGCAATTTAAGAATAAAAACGCTTGCATCTTGTACTCATAGTGGTATTAAATCAATATGATGTGAAATTTGTCTTAAACCTTTTAAGCTGTTTTTCTCTCTTTTGAGACTCTATGCTAAACCACCTCTCTCTCACTAGATGGGTTAATTAAATCACGGAGACAGGTTTGATTAGCCTTTTGTTTCCTGTGTGTCTGGTGCATTCAAGGTGTTAGGTTGATTGTTACCTCTAGGCAAAGCTAGACAAATTAGATTAAAGTTCATTCAATGTAGATTCCTGATAATATAATATCATAAGAACATAACATAAGAAAGTCCATGACATTTTCAATATATTTGTGATGACAATGTCTATAGAACCTACACGGGGCTGTTAGGGCAGCCATCTAATCCTTGAACTGCATGAAGTCCCGTCCCAGAATTACCAGTACTGGCAATTGCAGACATAATCCTACCTGCACCTGCGTTCTCTGCTGGCCAATAATCATATTTACACTAATCTTGGGATAGGAGCGTACATCCCCATGAATACATTTAATGTGCACCAGCCCCAGTACATGTTTTTGACTGACCACGCCCTGAATCCAGGAGAGCCCGGGTTTTTGTACCATCCACTGTCACAGGAATAACAAAACCCATCTGCTGAAGTGACTGAGGTAATGGAACATGCTTACCTGGTCGGCTGAGGTCACACTCCATCACGGGGCAATCCCGTGCGATGTGGCCCACCTCCCGGCACGTTCAACACCTCGGTGAACCGATTTTTCACATCAGGGCTTCATCAAAATGCGGGTACACTGGAGCCATCAAAGGAGCTCGCCGATAAGGTGGCCCCATGAGACCCCGGTCTGACACCGCAGCAGCCAGTGGGTAACCCCACCCTGCCCCAGTTCCTGGGCCGGGAGCTCCCGCCAACACCCCTCGACCAAATAGCTGACTACCCCTTCCCCCCAGTCCCTTCATCCTCTCTGGGGCCAGTGGAGGGGATGGTCCGGTTTCCACACTCCTTCCCGGCAGTCTCGCCGGCATTGGCTCCGCTGCTTGGTACTGCTCCACCAACTAGACCGCCCGGTCCAGAGTGGCAGGTGCCTGCTTCTGTACCCATAGCCGCTTTTAACGTGGGATAATCCAGCATGCGCTCTGGGGACAGTGTCCTCGCTGCTGTTTGCGCCTCTCCCGTCAGCTGAGACAAGAGGTAACTAGCCCACTGGGCTTGAGCCCACCCGGCCGAGGTCGCCATGGCCTCCAACAACTCCAAGGCGGCTTCAGGACGATCCTCGGCCGTGATTTTGGTTGGCCTTTGTAACTGGGGTTCTGAAGCTGCTGGTCTAGCCTCCCCTTGCACCGCAGCAGTGAGGGTCTGGTGCAAGAGGTCCATCAGGGCTGCAAACTGGGTGGCTGCTTGTAGGGCAATGCCAGTGAATCCCACCTCTATCACCACGTGTGGAAGGGTGGTGGGTAATTCACTGACACAAGGGAGACAGACAGGTGTAACTGAAACACCACACAGGTTTTATTTCTTTACTGACTCTAGTCAGTGATTTGTTTTAGCCCGCAGAGGGCGCAGTTGTCCATGGCCTGACTGTCAACAATGATAGACAGGACCACGGAAATACCAATCCTGGTACTTAAGCCAGTTGCAGACGCACTCACAGGTGCTCAAATAATAAAGACACACAAAAGGCGAAAGAAAAAGGGAAAATAAAACACTGTAATAAAACTACAAACAAAAGGTGCTGCACTTTGCAGCTTTACCCCAGTCATCATTACCCGCATGACCCGGGTCAGTGCCCTACACGCCTGGCTCCCTCAGCCTATTACACACATTACTTTGGGGTTCTGCCCAATGTTTACCCGCTACCACTATTTCTCCCGGCCGTTCGTAGTCCCGGAACAGCGCTTCCGTACACACAGCACATCTAAAAAGGCAGACCTGAGGGAACAGCAGTGTATTATTTTATAGGGCTAACAATTCCCCAAAGACCTGCCTCTTGGCCACTCAGAGAGCGGGAAAGCCACACCCTCCCTCTCCCACCTCTCCGTGTCACTGTCGTGACCCATAGGCGGGTGTTGGATGACTGCTGCCCTCTTCCTGCAGCACTATGAACACACCAGCAGAGTCAGCACAGATCAACCCCTGTTACATGTAGCTATTTGATTTGTTTCCTTAGGAAACAAGGAAAGCAAAAACAAACTAAAAAACATATGGAAATGTCTTATTAAATAATCCATTAATATATCTTCAGTTTGTTATCATTCAGCGACTTTTATTACTTATTTTTTTAAACTACACTGTTTCTTTTGGTCTAGCTCCTTTAGCGTGGCTTTTCTCATGGCTATTTTTGCAGAGTGGATAAACAGCAAGATATTAGGAAAGAACTGCGCTAATTCAGTTCCCCTTTTACCTGTGGTTTTATCTAAAAATGCTGATATTGTATCAACAGGGTAAATTTTATTCTTTCCAGACGGGTTGGGCAGAGCCTCATCGAGCAGCACTGAGCAGTCAGAGAGCTCTCCTCCATCATCCACCTCTGATATCACCGACTCCTCTTTAGATTCCTCAGCGTCACCTACAGCTACTGTATCCGGCAACAGGTCCTCCGGTCTGGAGGCCGTCTCAACGCTGGACTGAACTGCAGCGTCGCTGTTACCCTTCTTCCCTGAACGTAGGGTTATCACAGGTCTAAGCTGAGATCCAGCTATGTCTTGATCTCTTGTCCCAGAGCTCTGAGCTGCAGCAGTGCTGCTGCCTTAAGAGAGAGAGTCTCAGAGTCCCAGATAGACCTTCTTCAGCTACCTTTCCTGGGGTGGTCAAACATCTTTTCTTCTTTTTTTCAACCAGTTGAAAACCTGCCTCACCTGGGGTATTCATTGTTTCAGCTACTGTTTCTTTAACCTCTGCGGCGATCCCTCGCTTCAGTCCAGGTACTGGCTTGGGTCTCAATGTCTGAGCTGGCAGCTGTGTTTGTGAGCACCCGGTGATGTCTCAGAGACTCCGTCCTCTCCACTTGCTGGCTCTCTTGCCTTATCATGCTCAGTATTATTATTTTTTGCGTGCAAGTTCTTCTAAGGAGTCCTTGTCCTCCATAATGAAAACATTTAATTAATTCTGTACTTGCAAATATAATATAATTACTACCATCAATATTGAAAGTCCACGCAAATTTAATAGGCGAGTTGGGGTCATTCAATAATACAAAAACTTGTCTCCTAAAAGACATTACATGCTTAACATGTGGGGTTTTACACCTGAATAAAATGGGTTTAATTGGGAACATTATTTTTCCGTATTGTAGCCGTTCATTAATAACACTGTGTAACAATTTTTTTTTTTTTTTTTTGTTCCTGGGTAGTAAGTGTTATTTCCTAATTGCTTATGCCTCAAAAGTATAGAACATGGCTATTATTCCCCACAAACTTTGATTTTGTGACCAGGACAGTGATATTTCAAAATATCACTATTTCCAATGGGAAAATGGGAAAATGTGTGTCTTTTCATTCACATAAAGTCAGAAAAAAACAACATATGAATCCAAATTAACATGTATTTATACTAAAGTAATACAAAGATGACTACAAAAGATTTAGAAGTGAGTAGTTTTTCGAGATTTACAATAATGCTGTAAATACTGTATAATTATAAATCTCGAAAAACTACTCACTTCTAAATCTTTTGTAGTCATCTTTGTATTACTTTAGTATAAATATATGTTAATTTGGATTCATATGTTGTTTTTTTCTGACTTTATGTGAACAAAAAGGCACACATTTGCCCATTTTCCCATTGGAAATAGTGATATTTTGAAATATCACTGTCCTGGTCACAAAAGCAAAGTTTGTGGGGAATAGCCATTTTCTATACTTTTGAGGCATAAGCAATTAGGAAATAATACTTACTACCCAGGAACAAAAATTGTGTTACATAGTGTAATCAACTCATCTTTAATGAAAGGCGGGACATTTGAAAGGATAACTTTAGTAACAGGGGACGCTAAAGGTAAGACACTGACAAAACATTCTTTGATCCACAAACCTTCTTTAACAATCCTGTTCACCAACAGTTCACACTAAGAAAAACAACTATGCCCTTATTCATTGCCTATTGCAACAGATTTTATATTTCTGTGTCCTATCTTTTCCCTGACAGGTAACAAACACTCCTCCACTGTTACTGAACTGTCTGGAATACACTTAAATCTGTGCCTGCAGGTCAGCGACCCAAAACCTCCCGATAAGGAACCCAAGACGGCTCCAAATCAAGAGAAAATAAATAAATAAACAAAACTAAATGTGTACAAAAAAATATAACTTAAGAAAAAGTTTTACTCACGCACAGTACACAACATTCACTCCACACAAACCCCATCCCACAATCCTCCACGCGACAGAGAGAGTGTTACTATAGAGAGGATCTATAGTAATGCTTCAATGTACAAATACAGATACAGACACATACCCTCCCACCCCACCTGTCCCTGGACTGTGTGCTCAGTCTCTCCCCTCACCTGTCCCTGGACTGTGTGCTCAGTGTCTCCCCTCACCTGTCTCCGGACTGTGTGCTCAGTGTCTCCCCTCACCTGTCCCTGGACTGTGTGCTCAGTCTCTCCCCTCACCTGTCCCTGGACTGTGTGCTCAGTCTCTCCCCTCACCTGTCCCTGGACTGTGTGCTCAGTGTCTCCCCTCACCTGTCTCCGGACTGTGTGCTCAGTGTCTCCCCTCACCTGTCCCTGGACTGTGTGCTCAGTCTCTCCCCTCACCTGTCCCTGGACTGTGTGCTCAGACTCTCCCCTCACCTGTACTTGGACTGTGTGCTCAGTGTCTCCCCTCACCTGTCTCCGGACTGTGTGATGAGTCTCCTGCAGGTCTCCATCTGCACATCCAGCCCCCTCTTCATGCTGCACATCTCCATGTACTCGTGCAGGTGCCGGTTCATGTCGTTCTTTGCCGTGGCGAGTTCCAGCTGAGAGAGATGGAGAGACAGGCAGAGAGGCTGTCAATCAAACAGACTCCTCAAATCAAACCAGACCTGTCACTCAATCCTGACCTATCACTCAAACCAGGCTCCGAACTCTCCACAGAAATCAGGTGCTGACAATCAGGTGATGGTTGTTGATCAGGCTAATCTACCACTCCCAGTGAAACAAGTGAAGAAACAGCTGCTTGGATTTGTGTGGATCACTGTTCTCTGCAGAGTCAAAGAAAAGCAGAATAATGGGTTTGTGCAGCTCTAACTGAAGTCATCCAGGAAGCACCTACAAGAAATGCCTGAATGAGGTTTTGTTTTTGGCGATAGCTTTCTTAAAAGGATCAACGGACAATATGATGCAGATCAATACTGTGCTGCTCCCAGGAAGTTGAAACAGTGTGTGTGTGTGTGTGTGTGTATGTGTGAGAGACCCAGCACTGACCAGGCTGGTTAAGAGCATAAGGCAGTTTACAGACAAGAGGAGGCCATTTGGCCCATCTTGCTCGTTTGATTGTTAGTAGTTTATTGATCCCAGAATCTCATGAAGGAGCTTCTTGAAGGATCTCAGGATGTCAGCTTCAACAATATTACTGGGGAGTTGGTTCCAGACCCTCAGAATTCTCGGTGTAAAAAAGTGCCTCATATTTTCTGTTCTGACTGCCCCTTTAATCTCCATTTGTGACCCCTGGTTCTTGTTTCTTTTTCAGGTTGAGAAAGTCTATACCTTTTAAAATGCCTTTTAAACCCAGAATAATTTTGTAGAGCAGTAATATCCTTTTTGCAGCAAGGTGACCAGAACTGAACACAATATTCTAGATGAGGTCTTACTAATGCATTGTAAAGTTTTAACATTACTTCCCTTGATTTAAATTCAACAGTTTTCACTATACAGTGCCTATAGTAAGTATTCACCCCCCTTGGACGTTTTCACAGTTTGTTGTGTACAACTTGAAATCTTGATGCATTTAAATGGGATTTTTTTCCCCTTTGATTTACACAACCTACTCAACACTTTCAAGAGGCAAGAGAATTTCTATTGTGAAACAACAGTTAATGAAAAATAAAACAAAACTGAAACATCTTCATTAGATAAGTATTCACCCCCCCTGGAGTATAACCACCTTTTGCAGCAATTACAGCTGTGAGTCTTTTGGTCTATGTCTCTACCAGGTTTGCACATGTGGATCGTGCAATATTCGCCCATTCTTCTTGGCAAAATTGTACAAGCTCTGTTAAATTGGATGGGGAGCATTGGTGGACAGCAATCTTCAAGTCTTGCCACAGGTTCTCAATCAAATTCAAGTCCGGGCTTTGACGGGGCCACTCTAGGACATTTACTTTATTGTTTTCAAGCCACTCCAGTGTCGCTTTGGCTGTGTGCTTGGGGTCCTTGTCCTGCTGAAAGATAAATATCTGTCCCAGTCTTAGGTCTTTTGCAGACTGAAGCAGGCTTTCCTCAAGGATTTGCCTGTATTTAGCTCCATTCATTTTGCACTCTACCCTGACAAGCTTCCCAGTCCCTGCTGATGAAAAGCATCCCCATAGGATGATGCTGCCACCACCATCCTTCACAGTAGGGATGATGTTACCTGGGTGATGTGCTGTATTGGGTTTGCGCCAGACACAATGCTTTGCATTTAGGCCAAATAGTTTTTAGGACAAATAGTAATTTTTGTTTTATTGGACCACAGAATCCGAGTGCAGTAGCTTCAAGTTCTAACATTCTGTTTGAGACTTCTAACATTTAGATAAATATTTACCTAAGTTGTTGCCCTTGTTTTAATGTGGTCTCCCTACTGTTTTTTTTTTTTGTTGATTTCTCCCCTTTCTTTCTAGTTTAAATGCTTTTGAACATCCTAGAGGATCCTTTCTTGAAGTAGATTGGTTGCCTTTGTATTCAAGTGCAGTCCATTCAGGCTATATATAGATAGTCCTTGTTGTAGACTGTGGTCCAATGTTCAAGGAAGGTGAAGCCTTCCTGTGTGCGCTGCATTTTCAACCATGCGTTTAGATTAATTATTTCCATTTGTCCGTATTCTCCTTTGCAAGGTGTCGGCAATATCCCAGAAAATACACATTTTTGGTGTTGTCTTTTAATTTCCTTCCTAGCTCTCTGAATTTGTTTAGCAGAGATTTTGGGCTGTCTCTTCCAATGTTGTTTGTACCGATGTGGATGACTACTACTGGGTGTCTCCTGTTTGTTCTAGAGCCTGTCCACGTTCTCAGTGATGTGCATGACAAAGGCTCCTGGAAGGCAGCACACTGTTGTAGTAAGGGGGGTCCAAACTGCGAACAGAACTTGCTGTGTTTCTCAATACGGAGTCCCCAACAATCATGACCTCCCTTCTTTTTGCTGTCTGGCCACCACTGTTAATAGTGTCCTGGAGCGGTGGTGTCCATGAATCTCATTTCTTTTTTTCCCTGCTTCTGCCTACCTGAACTCAGCTGCTAACTGCTTGACGTTTAAAATGATGCCCTTCTCACACGATGTCGCTCCCACGCTGTCACTGGAAGAATTGCCTGGCTTTTGTTTGTATTCTGTTGTGCTGTAGCTCCGCCCAGACCCCTTGTTTCAGAATGGCGCTGAATTTGTCAGCTGCTCTGAATTTTAATTGTTAGAATTTAAGCTGAATTAATTTCCCAATTAATGTATCTTCTGATTAAAGCAATTCCAGGTTTAATTACTTCTTACTGCTTCTAACTCTAATGTCTACCAGCTCCATTTCTGTGTGTGTGTGTGTACTGTTTTGATCAGGCTGGTTCAGGGTGTGTGTGTGTGTGTGTGACCCAGCACTGGCCTGGCTTCATGCTAGCCAGCATGGCAGAAGTTGCAAAGCACAGGAGAGTGGGGCTTGCAGACAGAGGCAGGCGCTTTGCCTTATGCTGGTTTGAATCTCTTACCTCAGTGTCTCGGATGCTGCTCTGGAGGAGGGACTCTTTCCCAGCCCCGCCGGACCCTGTCGCCACCCCATCTCACACCCCGCCCTATCCCCTGCTGGCCGGAGGCTGCGCTGCGCTTACCTCAATCTGCCCGATGGTCTCCTGATACTCGAGCTCCCGAGACTTGAACATGGACTCTGTGTCTCGGATTACTTTCTCCAGGTTCTCCTCCTGCTGGAGACCATGGAATACAATAAGTGCACATTAATATTAAAATCAGGTTTGAAAAAAAAATACATATCATATATAATTATTGAAATAGTCAGTTTTCAGTCTATCATAACTTTTGTTCTTCATTAAAGAGCACATAAGGACCTTTTTATTTTATTGTGTTATAGGTTCTCATGTGTTGCTACAACTGTTTATGTAAGGTGTGTGTATTCTTTTAATTATAATTTTTTTTACATTTTGACCACTTTTTAAAACTTTTAAATTGCAGCCCTGCCTCAAGATGGCTTCCCATGTACCCACATGGACCTCTCAGAACTGCATTTCCCATCATCCTCCTGCTCACTGGTAAATCCAATTTAAAAGTTAAAAAAGTGGACAAAAAAAATTAAAACAAGTATTTGTTGTGATTGATGAGTATCCTGTTGGATCCTCGTTCTCCTTAGATAGAGAGCTATTTTCTGTTTTTCAATTATCTGTAATCTTTGTGTGTGTGCGTGTATATAAATAAAATACACAGTGCTCCCTCGCGATAAGGCTCTCAGTTATAAGAGCTGTCCCCCAATTCCTTATGCTAGTGATTCATGCAATATTTCTACAGTAAACAGTGCTCCCTCGCTATCAGGCGGGTCTCGGGACACACACAATATTAGCGTTATAACCAAAGAGCGTTATAAAACGGGGGGGGGGGGGGGCGCCGTGGGAAACATAACAACACACACCTGACTAAAATACAAAATAAAATAACTCCCTCTCTATAATGCACATATAGTGAGGCAAAAATGCAACTTTCTGTGAATTAACCACGTATAAAGCACCATGTAATCATCGCTAAATTGTTTATAAAAAAAAAAAAAAAAGGTAACATTCTATGACAAACTGGTGAGTAGATCCAGGTGAGTGCAGTGCAGGTGCAAATCACACAGACAATTATGAACAGGTGCAAGGGTGTTAATTTAAATTGATTACAATGTCCAGAGCCTTATGGCGAATACCTGTAAATAATAAATGATGGAAGTGATACAGCAGCATGTATCACTTCAGTTTGTATAATCCCATGTGTTTGACCCACAACCAAAAGTCCACGTTTTATCACCCACACAAAACAAAAAGACAAAAAACAAAACAGACACAGTTCCTACAGTGCTTGAATTAAGTGCTTGTGGTGGAAAGTGAAATGCAGCTCCGGATCATGCTTGTAATCTTGAAAACAGACGAAACAAACAACGTTTACAAGACAGACTAACAGAACACTCACAGTTTCTTTTAAATGCAGGGACTCCTTTTGGGTTGTTTTTCTAACCATTTACAAAGGAACAGATTACTTTGCTACACCCCTATTTTATACCCTCCCTCATGACCCCTTGGTTAATGAGCGCATCCGCTTCTCCAATCTGCGGATGCCACGCCGTTTCCCGCAAGGGTCATTGAGTTCGGGTACTGTAGCTCAGTTCCTTTTCTAGCCGGCCGACTTCCACCTACCCATGGGAATAAAGCGTCATGCCTTTTAGTCCCTTTATCTAGTACTCGCTCAAGTCGAGAGGGAGATCTAACACCAAGCGTCATTCAATCTCTGTCACACATTCCCACTCGTGAATCATTTTAATTAGCAGTTTTTAAACTATAAATTGTCTGGCTAAACAGCGGTTGGGAGTTCAGTTCAAAGCAACAGACAAGCAAACCAAATGCGAGAAGGAGAGAGGCTCGCCCCAGGCTTGGCTGCTGGAAAAGTTGAAGCGTCTTGTCTCCCGGAGAAAGCTGCAGCTCCTCTCGCAGTAAAAAAGGAAATACATTAGGAAAGATAACCACATAATAGGCCTAATATTTATTTAGTTATAAAACGAATGCTGAATAAGATGTCTGTGTTATAAAGTGCCAGCGCAGCTTTTCTTCAGTTCAAATACTGTACCAAAAGGGAGAGACAGAAACGGAAGACTGAGAAGTTGTTTACAGTTTGAACAACACCGGTACTGTATTTACTGTAGAAATATTGCATGAATCACTAGTATAGGGAATTTGGGGACATGGTGTTATAACCGGGAGCCTTATAACACACAAAGGTCACAGACAAAAGTATTTGGGCAGTTAAAATGAGAAAAACAACAAAAAAATGTGGTTTCTATAATTGTTATACTAAAATATATAAGTTAGAGGTTTATAATAAAACAGCAAATTAGTAATTAGTAATTAGTAAACAGCAAAAACTAATTTCATACTTTGTCAAAAGTATTTGGACATCCTCAGATTAGTATTTTGTGTGCCCACTCTTTGCTTCTTTTATAGCTTGCACGCTTTTTATTTTGAAACCAGTTCCTGGCATTTTTCCAGAGATATTTTTTCCCATTCTTCAACACATACAGCTTTGAGTTCTGCAATCGACTTTGGTTTTCTTTTTGCAACAGCAGCCCTAAGTCAATCCACAACATCTCGATGGGATACTGGTCTGGGGACTGAGATGGGATTCTTGATATGTATTTTTTGAAAACAACTGTAAGTCACCCTGCGTACGGGCATCTGCTAATAAATAAATATATATATATATTGTGTGTGTGTGTTGGGTTTGTATTGGTGTGGTGTTTGTGTGTGTGGGGGTTTGTATTGGTGTGGTGTTTGTGTGTGTGGGTTTATTGGAGGCCCACCAGACACTGCATTCATTTCACTTTAGTGTTATTTTGTTTGGATGTTTGTTTAGTTCACTTTACTTTCTTACTTACCTGTACCTTCCACTAAATGTTCTCTGTAATAAGTTGCTGTCCTTATATTTCATTTATTACATTATAGTTTACAACAATAAACCGTTCGTCTGTGAAACTGACACCTCTGACGTCCCTGCTGTTGCTGACTTAGTTAGTTACAGATATTGGGCCAGTAGTATCTCCTTAGGGAGGACAGTACAATTGCTTCTCAGTTGTGCAGAGTGATCATTACAAGGTTTACATCTTGGTTTTCACACATAGACATTGATTTTTTGTAAGGTATTGTTGAATTGTTCACTCATGAATTTCTTGACCATCCTATCTAAATTCTTGTGTCAAATCTTTTGCAGTAATCTGAGGATTCTGACAGGCTGCTAGAACGATTCTTCCAGATTTTTCAGAAATCTTTCTTGGTCTTTGTGGCAAAGTGGTTGATTGTGTACAGGTGCAGGAGTAATGCAGTGCACAATGAACAGACAGAGAATTGTAATCCAGTTGGAAAAGGGGTTTTATTAATTATAATTCTGGTCTGACGACCAAATAATAACTCCAGGCACTACAGAACAATGTGTAATGCACTGGAAGTAAATAAAGGAGTTGCCGTCCCAAAACACATGTATCTTTCCCACAATTTACAAACATGGTCACCGGTCCTGGATGCATGCTGCAGTGCTCGTGGTGGGTGATATCAGTTTATTCATGGCAAAAGGGAAGTGCTGTTTTGGGTTTTGTGCTGGCCCTTGACGAGTTAATAATAACAAACAATTATAGATAAACAAAACAAAACACTCACGGTACTTTATCACTGGGTCTCTCAAATTATTGCAACGGAGTTCCGCTCCCTTTCTAGCTGGCTGACTTCTCTTGAACCCTTGGAAAGAACTGTCAGGCCAGCCTGTCCAGGGAACTCTGTTCTCGCTGCTTAGCATCCTCATAGGTCAGGAGTGAGATTTACTACTAAGAATTATTGTATTTCTGTCACAGTTTTCCACACCTGGAGCTTGTGACGATCGGTAAATGTGTCGGTCTATAAAATATTAGCTGTGCATTCTTTAAATAAATAACTGTAAAAATAAAAACATCGCAAAATAAAGGCAGTGACACAATGACGTATATTAAGATTTGCAGGATAGCATGAATATACAGTGTCTATAGAAAGTCCACACCACCTTTTGTTCACCTTTATGTTCACCTTTTGTTGCCTTACAGCCTGGAATTAAAATGCATTAAAATATATATTTTTTTCAATTATCTGCACATCCTACCCCACAACTTCCAAGTGAAAAAAATATTCTAGAAATTTGTAGAAAATTAAAAATAAAAACTGAAATAACTTGGCTGGATAAGTTACCACCCCATTGTAATAGCAATCCTAAATTAGCTCAGGTGTAACAAATTGCCTTCAAAATCACACACCAAGGTAAGTGGCCTCCATCTGTGTTAAACTGTACGGAGACACATGATTTCAGGATAAATTCAGCAGTTCCTGTAGGTTCTCTCTGCTGGGTAGTGCATTTCAAAGCAAAGACTCCACAATGAGCACCAAGGTGCTTTCAAAAGAACTCTGGGACAATGTTGTTGAAAGGCACAGATCAGGGGATGGGTATAAAAACATATCAAAGGCCTTGAATATCCCTTGGAACATGGTCAAGACGATTATTAGGAAGTGGAAGGTGTATGGTACCACCAAGACCCTGCCTAGATCAGGCTGTCCCACCAAACTGGATGACCGAGCAAGAAGGAGACTGATCAGAGAGGCTACCAAGAAGCCAATGGCAACTTTGCAAGACCTACAGGCTCTTATGGCCAAGACTGGTCAAAGTCTGCATGTGACAACAATATCCCAAGCACTCCACAAATCTGGCCTGTATGGTAGGGTGTTTAGAAGGAAGCCATTATTCAAGAAAGCCCACCATGAATCCTGTTTGAAGTATGCAAAACACTCAGGAGATTCTGTAGCCATGTGGCAAAAAGTTTTGTGGTCTGATGAAACAAAAATGGAACTTTTTGGCCTAAATGCAAAGCGTTATGTTTGGTGAAAACCTAACACAGCGCATCATCCAAAGAACACCATGTCTACTGTGAAGCACGTTGGTAGCAGCATCATGTTATGGGGATGTGTCACAGAGACGGCCGAAGTGGGCGGCGTCAGAACCAGGAAAAGTAATGAAATACACAAAACACAGGACGGATGAAATGAAATGATGAAGACGCCTGTTGGCGTCGGTTTAATACAAAATAAAAGGTTTAAACAAACACGAAAAACACAGGGCACGGCACTCTACGCCAGAATAAATAGACAAACAAAAACAGACTAAACTTAACAAAACGGTGCACGGACAGACACTGACAAACACGGTGAGCAGATACTTTCTCTTATTATTATTATTATTATTATTACTACTAATTTCCTCCGTCTCCAATCCCGTTCTCCGCTCACCGAACACCCAACCGCCAGTATGTGACAACGTGCATCTACATATACTATTGTGCTGGGATTCAATTACCAATTAATTATTCACTTGAATCCCAGCACGTGAATTAATAAAGTGCAATTCCCCGTGCTCACATATTACTACATTTTACTTGCACGTGAAGTGCTGTGCAATCCTCGTGCCTAAATACACATATACATTTTTAAACACTCGTGTTACACAGACCCGTTTATATCCCGTGTACCAATGTCTATACACCAACATTTAAACACACCACACGCAACACATAACAGATAATATACACAGGGGCGGGCACTTTGTTACAGGATGTTTCTCATCGGCAGCGACTGGGGCACTCTCACAAAGATGGCTGCACTGGGTGACGTCAGACCAGAAACCAGGAACCAGGAAATAAACAACAGAGAGGTGGAGTTTGGTGAAGCTGAGCAATTGGTTTCACTCAGCGTTTAATAATGAAACAGGCAGAAAATAAAAGGTTGTAAAGACAAACAAAAACACAGGACACGGCACATTCGCCAAAATAGAGACAAACAAAACGGACTACACAGACAAACACGGTGAGCTGATATTTTAACTATTATTACGATTATTACCTCCGTCTCCAATCCCGTTCTCCACTCACCGAACACATAACCCTGAGTGGGTGAAAACATGCTGCTTTTATGCAGCTGTACCGAGACTCGATTGCTAATCAGTCATTCAATTGGAGTCGCTGTACAACTGCACGTGAATTAAGAAAGTGCAATTCCCTGTGCTCGCATATTATTTCATTTTATCTGCACGTGAAGTGCTGTGCAATCCTCGTGCCTAAATACAAATATATATTTTAAGCAACTCGTGTTCCACAGACCCATTTATATCCCGTGTATCAATGACGATACACCAACATTAACACACAACACTGAAATACATACAGGGGCGGGGCAACATTGCCACAGGAACTTGTCAGGAAAAAAGGGAAAATAAATGGAGCAAAGTACACAGAAGTCTTTGAGGAAAACCTGCTGCCCTCTGCAAGAAAGCTGAAACTGGGACAGAAGTTCACCTTTCAGCATGACAACGACCCAAAGCAAACAGCCAAAGCTACACTGGAGTGGCTAAGGAACAAAAAGGTAAATGTCCTTGAGTGGCCCAGTCAGAGCCCCAACCTAAATCCAATCGAAAATTTGTGCATTGACTCGAGTATTGCTGTCCACCAACGCTCCCCAAGCAAATTGACAGAGCTTGAACAGTTTTGTAAAGAGGAATGGTCAAATATTGCCAAATCTAGGTGTGCAAAGTTGGTACAGACCTATCCCAACACTCACAGCTGTAATCGCTGCCAAAGGTGCTTCCACCAAGTATTGACTCAGGGTGGGTGGAAACTTATCCAATTATGACCTTTCAGTTTTGTATTTTTAATATATAATTTTTCTCAATAAAAACTGTTCCCCATAACAGTGTGGAGTATGGTGTATAGATAAGTGGAAAAAAAATTCTCATTTAAATACCTGAAACTGAGGCTCTGACACAACAAAATGTGAAAAAGTTCAAGGGGGTGCAGACTTTCTTTAGGCACGGTAGGCAGCATTAACAGGAGGAAGGTGTGCAGTTGGAGTTTCTGAGTCACAGAGCAAGATGGGGGCGGAGAAATAGTTTAAAGGTAAGGCGGTTGGACAGTGCATCAGCTGTGGCTGTGTTCTGTTGTTTTCTAGAGTTTAACTTTGTAAATTAAATTAGTTAATAGAAACTGGCCTACTACTGTGGATTGCAGTTTGGATTTCGTTGGGATTTCGAGACGACTGGGTTGCTGAAATCAGGTTTGAACAAAGAATGCCTAGGAATGTTTTATTCTCTCTCTTTTCCAGAGGATGATAGTATGGTTACATTGACTTTGAACTATATTAACTAACTTTGAGTGAGATTGGGATATAGAACTGGAGCTTTTTCTACTTATACATTAAGGAGAAGAAAATAAATAACAAGTCTACCGGGTTTTGTTACTTGCCCCGGCTAAAACAAGAGAGGATCGGATTGTTTGTTGTATGGAATGAAGAGACTTAACAGTAGAGAAAATACGTTTCTCTTTCCTTCCCTGGTTTCTTTTCTCAAAGACTCTTAAACCCCTGTGCTCAACAATTAACATATGTTAGGTGGTTGCTTCTTCCAAATTGCTTGTATTGAATGCTTGGCTCTGTATGAAATATATTACATTGGGTTTGATTAGGCTTTATTGTTTGTTTTGTAATAGGTGAGCTTTTGACATTAATGTTTATTGCACAGTCTAAGATAATTATAGTGGCATTTCAATGAATATAACGATCTAGTTGAATTGATGGTCTTTCTGATTATGTTTTATTACTTGAGTTGTCAGTAATTTTGATTGTGTATGCTAGAGACGAATCATATATTATAGATTTATTTATTGGGTGCAATATATAACTAATTGCGCAACATACATTATATATAATATATATATACACACACACACACATACAGTACTGTGCAAAAGTTTTAGGCAGGTGTGAAAAAAAGCTGTAAAGTAAGAATGCTTTCAAAAATAGACATGTTAATAGTTTATATTTATCAATTAACAAAATGCAAAGTGAGTGAACAGAAGAAAAATCTAAATCAAATCCATATTTGGTGTGACCACCCTTTGCCTTCAAAACAGCATCAATTCTTCTAGGTACACTTGCACAAAGTCAGGGATTTTGTAGACATATAGTCAGGTTTACGATTAAACAATTATACCAAACAGGTGCTAATGATCATCAATTCAATATGTAGGTTGAAACACAATCATTAACTGAAACAGAAACAGCTGTGTAGGAGGAATAAAACTGGGCGAGGAACAGCCAAACTCGGCTAACAAGGTCAGGTTGCTCAAGCCAATTTACTGTCAAAAGTCATACACCATGGCAAGACTGAGCACAGCAACAAGACACAAGGTAGTTATACTGCATCAGCAAGGTCTCTGCCAGGCAGAAATTTCAAGGCAGACAGGGGTTTCCAGATGTGCTGTCCAAGCTCTTTTGAAGAAGCACAAAGAAATGGGCAACGTTGAGGACCGTAGACGCAGTGGTCAGCCAAGGAAACTTACTGCAGCAGATGAAAGATACATCATGCTTACTTTCCTTCGCAATCGAGCAGTGCCAACAGCTCAGAATTGGCAGAAAACAGTGGGACCCTGGTACACCCATCTACTGTCCGGAAAAGACTGCTCAGAAATGGCCATCATGGAAGACTTGTGGCCAAAAGGCCATACCTCCAACCTGGAAACAAGGCCAAGTGACTCAACTATGCACGAAAACACAGGAACTGGGGTGCAGAAAAATGGCAGCAGGTGCTCTGGACTGATGAGTCAAAATTTGAAATATTTGGCTGTAGCAGAAGGCAGTTTGTTCGCTGAAGGGCTGGACAGCGGTACACGAATGAGTGTCTGCAGGCAACAGTGAAGCATAGTGGAGGTTCCTTGCAAGTTTGGGGCTGCATTTCTGCAAATGGAGTTGGGGATTTGGTCAGAATTAATGGTCTCCTCAATGCTGAGAAGTACAGGCAGATACTTATCCATCATGCAATACCATCAGGGAGGCATCTGATTGGCCCCAAATTTATTCTGCAGCATGACAACGACCACAAACATACATCGAAAGTCATTAAGAACTATCTTCAGCGTAAAGAACAACAAGGAGTCCTGGAAGTGATGGTATGGCCCCCACAGAGCCCTGATCTCAACATCATCGAGTCTATCTGGGATTACATGGAGAGAGAAGCAACTGAGGCTGCCTAAATCCATAGAAGAACTGTGGTTAGTTCTCCAAGATGTTTGAGCCAACCTAACTGCCGAGTTCCTTCCAAAACTGTGTGCAAGTGTACCTAGAAGAATTGATGCTGTTTTGAAGGCAAAGGGTGGTCACACCAAATATGGATTTGATTTAGATTTTTCTTCTGTTCACTCACTTTGCATTTTGTTAATTGATAAATATAAACTATTAACATGTCTATTTTTGAAAGCATTCTTACTTTACAGCATTTTTTCATACCTGCCTAAAACTTTTGCACAGTACTGTATGTGTGTGTGTGTGTGTATATATATATATAAAACACCTGGGTAAATTAGTGGCCACCTTTTGCACTAAAAAACAAAAAACTTCAGCTACGCCGTCAAAACAGTAACAAAAAACACGGCTTTTAAGAACATAAGAACATAAGAAAGTTTACAAACGAGAGGAGGCCATTCGGCACATCTTGCTCGTTTGGTTGTTAGTAGCTTATTGATCCCAAAATCTCATCAAGCAGCTTCTTGAAGGATCCCAGGGTGTCAGCTTCAACAACATTACTGGGGAGTTGATTCCAGACCCTCACAATTCTCTGTGTAAAAAAGTGTCTCCTATTTTCTGTTCTGAATGCCCCTTTTTCTAAACTCCATTTGTGACCCCTGGTCCTTGTTTCTTTTTTCAGGCTGAAAAAGTCCCTTGCGTCGACACTATCCATACCTTTTAGAATTTTAAATGCTTGAATTAGGTCGCCACGTAGTCTTCTTTGTTCAAGACTGAACAGATTCAATTCTTTTAGCCTGTCTGCATATGACATGCCTTTTAAGCCCGGAATAATTCTGGTCGCTCTTCTTTGCACTCTTTCTAGAGCAGCAATATCTTTTTTATAGCGAGGTGACCAGAACTGCACACAATATTCAAGATGAGGTCTTACAAGTGCATTGTACAGTTTTAACATTACTTCCCTTGATTTAAATTCAACACTTTTCACAATGTATCCGAGTATCTTGTTAGCCTTTTTTATAGCTTCCCCACATTGCCTAGATGAAGACATTTCTGAGTCAACAAAAACTCCTAGGTCTTTTTCATAGATTCCTTCTCCAATTTCAATATCTCCCATATGATATTTATAATGTACATTTTTATTTCCTGCGTGCAGTACCTTACACTTTTCTCTATTAAATGTCATTTGCCATGTGTCTGCCCAGTTCTGAATCTTGTCTAGATCATTTTGAATGACCTTTGCTGCTGCAACAGTGTTTGCCACTCCTCCTACTTTTGTGTCGTCTGCAAATTTAACAAGTTTGCTTACTATACCAGAATCTAAATCATTAATGTAGATTAGGAATAGCAGAGGACCTAATACTGATCCCTGTGGTACACCGCTGGTTACCACACTCCATTCTGAGGTTTTTCCTCTAATCAGTACTTTCTGTTTTCTACATGTTAACCACTCCCTAATCCATGTACATGTGTTTCCTTGAATCCCAACTGCGTTCAGTTTGAGAATTAATCTTTTGTGCGGGACTTTGTCAAAAGCTTTCTGGAAATCTAAATAAACCATGTCATATGCTTTGCAATTATCCATTATCGATGTTGCATCCTCAAAAAAATCAAGCAAGTTAGTTAGGCACGATCTCCCTTTCCTAAAACCATGTTGACTGTCTCCCAGTACCCTGTTACCATATAGGTAATTTTCCATTTTGGCTCTTATTATAGTTTCCATAAGTTTGCATATAATAGAAGTCAGGCTTACTGGTCTGTAGTTACCTGGTTCAGTTTTGTTTCCCTTTTTGTGGATCGGTATTACGTTTGCAATTTTCCAGTCTGTCAGTACCACCCCTGTGTCAAGAGACTGCTGCATGATCTTGGTTAGCGGTTTGTAAATTACTTCTTTCATTTCTTTGAGTACTACTGGGAGGATCTCATCCGGCCCAGGGGATTTGTTTATTTTAAGAGCTCCTAGTCCCTTTAACACTTCTGCCTCAGTTATGCTAAAGTTATTTAAAACTGGATAGGAACTGGATGACATGTGGGGCATGTTGTCAGTATCTTCCTTTGTAAAAACTTGTGAAAAGTAATCATTTAACATATTTGCTATTTTTTTTTCTTCCTCTACGATTTTGCCATTTGTATCTCTTAAACATTTAATCTCCTCTTTGAATGTTCTTTTGCTGTTGTAATATTGGAAAAACATTTTGGAATTGGTTTTAGCTCCCTTAGCAATGTTCATTTCTATTTCTCTCTTGGCCTTTCTAACTTCCTTTTTGACTTGCATTTGCAGTTCTGTGTACTCTTTCTGTGTACTTTCTTTTTGGTCCTTTTTTAATGCTCTGTAAAGTGCCTTTTTTCGCTGAATATTTTTTTTAATTGATCTATTAAACCATTTTGGCAATTTAGTTTTACATTTAGATTTGTCTACTTTAGGGATATAATTGTTTTGCGCCTCTAGTACTACGTTTTTGAAGAACAACCATCCTTCTTCTGTGGGTGTTTTCTCTATTTTACTCCAATCTACTTCTGTTAGTCTCTGTTTCATGCCTTCATAGTTTGCTTTTCTAAAATTGTAAACCTTAGCTTTAGTCTTTACTTTTGAGGATTTAAAAAACACTTCAAATGAGACCATGTTGTGGTCTGAGTTTGCCAGTGGTTCTCTGACCTCTGTTTTAGTTATTCTATCTTCGTTATTTGAAAAGACTAAATCAAGGCATGCCTCCCCTCTAGTGGGTGCCTTCACAAATTGTGTTAGGAAGCAGTCATTTGTCATTTCCACCATTTCTATTTCATCCTTCGCGCTACCCACCGGGTTTTCCCATTTTATTTGGGGGATATCTGAATCTGGCGGTCTATAGCATGCTCCTATTATTATGCCTTTTGAATTTTTGTCTGTTATTCTGACCCATATTGATTCGGTTTTATTTTCTTTGTCCAGGTTTAACACCTGGGCTTCAAGACTGTTTCTTATGTATAGCGCTACCCCTCCTCCTCGTCTGTCCTGCCTGTCTTTCCTATACAGTGTATACCCACAAATATTATATTCGTCCCCATCACTCTCAGATAACCACGTTTCTGTAACACCTATCACATCATAGTTACCTGTTAGTGCAGTAGCTTCAAGTTCTAGAATTTTGTTTCTGATACTTCTAGCATTTAGATAAATACATTTAATGGTTGTCTTACCTGAGTTGTTGTTCTTGTTTTGATGCGGTCTCCCTTCTGTTTTTTTGTTGATTTCTCCCCCCTTCCTTTCTAGTTTAAATGCTTCCGAACCTGCTCGAGGATCTTTTCTCTGAGTAGACTAGTTCCCTTGTTATTTAAATGCAGTCCATCCCGTCTATACAGATAGTCCTCGTTGTAGAATGTGGTCCAATGATCAAGATAGGTGAAGCCTTCCCGTGTGCACCACGTCTTCAACCATTGGTTTTGATTTATTATTTCCAGCTGTCCATATGGTCCTTTGCAAGGTGCGGGTAGTATACCAGAAAATACCACAGTTTTGGTTTTCTCTTTTAATTTCCTTCCTAGCTCTCTGAATTTGTTTTGCAGGGATTTTGGTCTGTCTCTTCCAATGTTGTTTGTACCGATGTGGACGACTACTACCGGGTCGTCTCCTGTTCGTTCTAGGAGCCTGTCCACGTTTTCAGTGATGTGCTTGACCGAGGCTCCCGGAAGGCAGCACACTGTTGTAGTAAGGGGGTCCAAACTGCGAACTGAACTTGCTGTGTTTCTCAATATGGAGTCCCCAACAATCATGACCTCCCTTCTTTTTACTGTCTGGTCACCACTGTCAATAGGGTCCTGGATGTTGTTCCTTTCATTCTCTTGTTGTTGGTTCTGCTCATCACAATTCTGAAGTGACTCAAATCTGTTGGTTGTTTTGATTTCTGGTGGTGTTTGACGAAGTTTCTTTTTTTCCCTGCTTCTGCCTACCTGAACCCAGCTGTTCTGACCTTCTATCTCCCTGGTGGCTTTCAGTCTGTTAGGGGTGATGCAGACTTCCATGAATTGTGGGTGTGCCAGTTCCTCAAGATCTTGTTGCTGTCTCACTTCTTCCAGCTCCATTTCTAGCATGCTTACTAGTTTATGCAAATCCTGGATCGCGCGGCACTTTACGCACACTTGGTTTAGCTCCGCTGGGTTTTCTCGGATTTCCCACATCAAGCAGGTGTCACAGATTACTGGCGTGAAGACCATGTTGAGGGTTTTTTTTTTTTTTGAAGTTTAGTTTCTTCTGCAGCCGTCAACCTGCTTTTCAAACTTTTGCAGAGACCCCAGGCGAAGCGGGACCCTCAGCAACCCCAGAAGCAGCAGGACCTTCAGCAACCCTAGGGGATAAAAAGGAGACTCAGGCAGCCCCAGGCGATCCAGACATGGTATCCCTGAGTGGAGCGAGCGTGGCATGCCCAGGCAGCAGCGTTCCCTCAAGAGGCGACGGCCACAGTGGACCCTTGGGAGGCAACGGCAGGAGGGGAGGGGAGCCAGGACTAGCGGTGGTGTTGGGGTTGGCCCTCTTCGCAGCTGCTGCGACCTTGCGGTTTTCCCCCCATGCTCCCCTCAGCAACCTATGCAGGGGCTGCTGAGGTCCGGCAGCATCCTGCCCTGGTACCTCCAATGATGAAAGGAGAGGCAGCTCCTGCTGCTCTCCCTCTGGTGGGGGTGAAGACATAGGCAGCTCCTGCTCCTCTTTTTCCTGGAGAAGGCGGCAGGGGCTCCTCCCTTTCTGGCGGCAAAGGCGGCAGGGGCTCCTCCCCTTTTGGCTGCAGTGGGTAAACCATTAGGCATACTCCCTCTGCTGGTGGAGGTGGGTGGCAAGCAATCCTCCCATGTTGGTGGAGGCAGAATCAGCAGGTATTCTCCCTCTGCTGGTGGAGGCCTGGGCTGTGGACATTCAGCCTACCCCCTCTTGGGCTGTGGACACACCGACTCCCCCCTCTTGAGCGTGGACGTTTGGGCTCCTCCCACTCAGGTGCAGGACATTTGGGCTCCTCCCACTCAGGTGCAGGACGTTTGGGCTCCTCCCACTCAGGTGCAGGATGTTTGGGCTCCTCCCACTCAGGTGCAGGACGTTTGGGCTCCTTCCACTCAGGTGCAGGACTTTTGGGCTCCTTCCACTCAGGTGCAGGACGTTTGGGCTCCTCCCACTCAGGTGCTGGATGTTCGGGCTCCTCCCTCTTGGGCTGTAGTGGGGGTGGGCACAGTAGGCATTCCTCTGGTGGGAGGGGGAAGTTCTCTGGGAAATGCCAACTCCCGACAGAAGCAGCAGCAAAACTGCAATCCCATGCTGTGGAGGAGGGCTTCCCAGCTGACCTCCTCTTGTGGCTGTAGCCCTGGTTCCACCTCCTCTTCCTGAGGTGGAGAGTGGTAGCAGTTGGGCGACACGTGGCCCACCTTGCCAACACCAAAACACTACTCCTCCCCCGTCAAGCAAGTTAGGCAGATGTCCACCTTGCCAGAGACACGGTGGGGCTTGTGACCAGCCCCTCGCTGCTGCTGCTTTTTCCCCTTCCTCTTCTTCCTCAGTCCAAAAAGTTATAATTATAAAAAAGAGAAAAAAATAAATAAATACTGCAGCACCTTCTCTCTGTCCTAAGTCGGAGGCTGTGGTTTATCCCACGATGACACCACGTGTGACAGGATGGATATGTTATGATGTCAGGCCAGAGTGCAGGGAAGAAACAAGGGCAGGTAATGCAAGCAAAAGACGCGCTGTGTTTAAAACACAAAAATAAATTAAATATTTGTGCCCTAGGAAAATACACCGTTATAAGCTAGTAGCAGTTGTTCCTGTTCTCCTGTGTTTGTCAATAGTAGCCACTCAGTGCTTTTCGGTGAACCGAGTCTTTCTGCTATTTTTCTGATAGTTTCTCCTCTTCATTTAGTTGTATCACTGCCATTTTGAGATAGTTGCAGAACTCTTCAGTTAATCATTTTTGTTGCTTTTTTAATCACAAATTTCTAATTTATTCTTTTAGCACTTTATTATGTATTTATTTATTCTATAATTGTCATCAATTATCATTCAAACATAAGCAATGGGTTTCATATGAAATATGCTGATTGCCCAAATACTTTTGTAAAAGTATGAAATTAGTTTTTGCATGTGATTTTTCATTTTATGCATGTTATGTAACAATGTGTTTTTATTAAAGCTGACTCTCTACTTTAATCTATATCCTTCAATTGAACAATTAGAAATTATAGCAATCACTGTCTTTGTGGTTTGTCTTTTTTTTAACTGCCCAAATATTTTTGCCTGCGACTGTATATACAGTGAAACTGTATCCTATGTTAGCTCTACTTGCTCCATTGATTAGAGCAGTAATGAAGGCTACAAAGCCACTTGTCAGTGATGTGTGTGTGAAGTTTTCTGTGTGAAGGTGCTGTTTGCCCCGCCCCCTCTCGCATCCTCTCCTTGTGAATGTGTATGTTTGTGTGACACATTCTCTCTCCCTGTGTGAAATGCATTATAGAAACCCCTCCCGTCTCCTCTCTCACCTCTCCCTGTGCCTCGACGGCTGCCATGGCGTAGCCGGAGAAATCCTCCCAGAGCAGCAGTGTCTCCTCAGTCTCCTCCCAGGTGAGGCTGTCGCAGTCCTCCTCGAAATCACACTCCCTCCTGAAACAAGACCAGAGGAATTTAAAACACAACGTGTACAACACAACACAACACACTGTCACAGTCATCCTCAAAATCACACTCCCTCCTGAAACCGGACCCAAGGAATATAAAACACAAGGTGTACAATACAATACAACACAACACAATACATCACTCTGTCACAGTCATCCTCAAAATCACACTCTCTCCTGAAACAGAGGACCAGAGGAATATAAAACACAAGGTGTACAATACAATACAACATAACACAACACGCTGTCGCAGTCATCCTCAAAATCACACTCCCTCCTAAAACCAGACCGAAGGATTATAAAACACAATGTGTATAGTACAATACAATACAACATGCTGTCGCAATCATCCTCAAAATCACACTCCTTCCTGAAACAGAGGACCAGAGGAATATTGCTCTCAGAATCCTGTCCAAGCTGATTACAGGAACGCACTCATACAGTGCTCTCAGAGTCCTGTTGAACCTGATTACAGGAAAGCACTCATACAGTGCTCTCAGAATCATGTCCAACCTCATGTCTAAGTACAGCTGGTACACCAGAGTGGAACCATTACCCAAGATGATGGGAGTATCACATTTGTTCCATGTGGTATCCCTCACCGATGCGCTTCTCTGATCCCTGTTGCAGGGGGGGATAGGTTAATGGTTACACCCCGGTGGACCAGACAGAGTTTAGACATGGTTCTGAGAGCTCTAATGAAGCTACAATGACCTGAAACTAAACACTGAATTTAAAAAGTGAAATTTAAAATAAGCAAGTACAGTAGAACCCTGATGTCCAATCAATCGTGCAGGTTCTCGCATGGTTTTCTTTCTCTATGGCAACCACTCATTGCAAGGTTCTCACAGCAACACAAAGTATGAATAAAGCAATGGAGTCTAACAGGTGCAAGAGAAAATGATTTTCTGTCATGAACTTTATGCCTCATTAAAAGACTGCTCTGTTTTCCCTCGCACTTGTCACAAGCGAAAGTCAGAAGCTGTTTTTTTATAGTGAACTCTCCTTCCACGGCAATCACAATATAAAGCGGGCACATCTGCATTTCATTTAATGAAGAGATCCTGTTTCACAACTTCACTGGGCTCTAACCCAATTATTGAGGTATAATGAGTGCTACTGTATTTAAACAACAGTGATATTGCACATACCAAGTTGTGCTTTCTCTCTCTCTCATATAACTTATCTGTAAGTTACTGTGCAGCTTTCCAACTTAAACTACATCACTCTACCTGGCTATTTCTACCAGGCTATCTGAAGAAAGCATCAGCTGAAACGTTGGAGCTAATTATTAAAACAGGGAGTTTATCAATGACTTTTCCTCTTCATGAAGTATTTCTAGTGATTGATGAGTATCACGTTGGATCCTGATGCTCCTTACGATATAGAGCTGTTTGGAGTTTTTCAATTCTATCTCTCTTTCAACATTATTATTATTATTATTATTATTATTATTATTATTATTATTATTATTATTATTATTATTATTATTAATTGGGCAGACACATTTATCCAAGGTGACTTACAGGTGTTACAGGGCAGTACAGGGTTACAATGCAAGATTTAACATTTAAATACAGTATAGTTTACAGCAAATAATACTAGTAAGATACAATATGAACACAGTAGTATCGTAAATAAATAGCAGTGCAGCACACTTTCTGGAAACTGGTTTTAGTCTACCTAAAATCTGAAATGGGTGAAGTCTAGAAAAACGCAAATTGGTTTTTTGTCATTTTAGCTACATGACGTTTTGAAGCAGTGCTTGCAAACTACATGCCCCATGATGCCCTGGTGCATCCAGACTCACAGCTGATTGAGCATCCTCTGCATCTCCTCATTGATCTGATTGGCCGTGCTGCTGTCCTCCTCATCCCTGGCCCCGCCCACCTCACTCTCAGACACACTGACTGGCTCCTCATCGCCAGGGGCTTGCTGCTTCCTGTCTCTTGCAGGGCGACGGCCCATTCCAGAGGGGGAAGGGGCCACCTTGAAAGGAGACAAGTGCAGTGACTAGAGATGAGGAGAGGGAGAGGGAGGAGAGGAGCGGGAGAGGGAGGAGAGGAGCGGGGGAGGGGAGGAAAGGGGGGGGGGGGGGGGGGGGGCCCTGACTTAGAATAATGACCGCGACAAGAAAGACATTGGATTTTAAAAAGATGAACAATGCAGTAGCAGGGCAGTGTTAATGGAAAGAAAGAAAAAATAAATAAAGATAGGGGGTTTGTGTCATATGCAGAGAAAGTTTAAATGAGGGCCAACTTACATACTGAGAGTGAAAGAGAAAACAGGAAGGGAGGAAGAGTAGAGAAAGGGGCGACAAAAAAGAGCAAGAGGGGGATTGAGGGAGGAGAGAGAAGGGGATAGAGACAGAGGGGAGGGAGAGCAATGGAGGGAGGGTGGGAGAGAGAGGGAGGGGGTGAGAGATAGATAGATGGGAGAGAGAGAGACAGACAGACAAAAGTGGGAAAATATCACATTGTTGCTTAAAACCTTAAAACATTTAAATATTCCATCACAGCCTACATATCAATTCTTTTCTACCCTCCTATATACTGGTGCAAGTGTGTTTTGCTGTTTTTGTGTTGCTCACAGAGGGACACACATGTCGTGACCAGCTGGTTTCAAGGGAGGAGGAAGCTTGTGTCTCTACAGCTGAAAAACTGCCTTCAGTAAGAGGAAGGCAAACAATCTGACAAGTGACAAGGTCGGATTTCTTTCTTAAGTATATACATTGCAATGTCTGTCTGCAGCTTTAATGAAGCTAAACTCTGAAAGAATGTAGTAAACTAACACAGACACCAAGAAGAAGGGATTATACTGTAATGCTAAAATAACAAACTGTGCTGTCAGCTATAAAGCCCTGCTGTTAACACAGGAGAACAGTACGAAACTGTGGCTGTGTGTTGGCCATCTTGCCTTTAACCTCTCTATACATAACCCAGGCTGCTGGCTCCACTGTGGAGCCTAAATGGCTGCAATTTCTCACCTGGAACATCTTGATCATGTCTTCGCCGTTCCTCTGCTGCGCCACGTCACACAGCTTGGCCGTGATGTCGATGCGCCGGCAGATGTCCATGTCCACCTTCATTGCCTTCTCCTGGATCTTGGAGTCCAGTTCTGACATGTTCTGAGAGGACAGAGGGGGCACGCCCGTTACCCACACATAGAGAACATTGTCCTCATTTGTCATTTTTGGTGCATTTATAACTGTCATCTACCTGTTATGTTAATTTTCTCTTCAGCTATATTGTTATGATAACTTACATTCATTTTGTTAACCTCAAAAGACAAATCTAAATCTAACAACTGCGTATCTAACATCTGCATGTCTAACAGCTGTTGCAGGTCTTTTTCTGATAACAAGCCGAAACTCAGGCCAGCTGATTACTTTCACATTCAAACTCAACTCATTCTGAGACAAGGGGGCAGAGCTAACAAAGCATGGACACCAGGCTCACACAAAGGCAAGGCAGTGAACAGCGGCAGCATGGTAAGTAGTGCTTCTGGAAAAGTGAGAGCACTTTAATAGCAGTTTGAAAGCAGGTTGACAGCTGCAGAAACTAGTTTGGAGGGACAGCCTGATCTAGGCAGGGTCTTGGTGCCATACACCTCCCACTTCTTAACAATCATCTTGACTGTTCTCCAAGGGATATTCAAGACCTATTTTATATCCATCCCCTGATCTCTGCCTTTCAACAACTACGTTAGGTACGCAGGACGACTCAGAAATGCACAAATAAAAATGAAAGTAACAGAAAAATAATGATCTTGATTTTTTTTTTTAACTGTATTATATATTCTCTACTTATTTAATCTTAGTCTTTGTTTAGCTGCTCAGTGTTAACCGCTAATTTAAAAAAAAAAAAAAAAACAGAATCTATTACATCCACATTTTCCAACTATATGCATGTGCAGTTTTGATTGCAGGATGATATACATGTGAAACAGGCATCTGGCGATTGTGTTAGAGAGCGCTCTGTGCTGTTAATGATCTTTGCTGTTTTCAACTTGTCGTATCAGTTAAGCACAGTGTTTCTGCATTTTTTAGAAGTATAAATGCTCTGATAAACACAAATAGTCATCACAATACTCATACTTTGACGTTTTTGTTTATTACATCGGGTGCATTTTATTAACAGTGCTGTGTTCAGTGTTTGATACATTTCTTACTTGCAATAGAACAATGAAGGAAAACATACAAGTCAGAATGTGCAAAGCGACATAAAGTTATAGAGTCCCTTTGTATTATTTTTAGTTAGTAATTAATTATAGTTCCCTTTCAATCTGAAGACGACTACCAACGTGATGGGATATCCCTGCCCATTGGCTAGGTAGTCTGAGCTCTCTATATCAGAGCTGCCAATGACACACTCGGTCCCACCCACCAAGAGGTTAAAAACGTCATCCTGAGGAAGCCATTTCTCTTTTTCCTTCTCAAGGTGGTACAGTAAGAACCTCTGTGTTCAGCTGAGCGTGTTGACAGGTAAACTTAATTTAAAAGAAAAAGACAAAGGACATGTGCTCACCTTTGTATCCATCTTGAAACTTTTTCCTGTTGATGCATGGGTAAATAAAACTTTAAATCAGGGGTCTCAAACTCAAGGCCTGCGGGCCACTTCCGGCCAGCCTAGCGCCACCTGCCAGCCCTCCAAGCATCGTCTTTGATATCATTACATCAGGCCCGCCACCTCAGAATGTTCTAAAGGCGCAGCGCAGACATTGCTCATTGTCAGATTGGTTGATGAAGCTGTACATTCAGCTGTACTTGCCTGCAGAGAGCCGCACTATTCGATCCTACATTTTCTGTCAGAGTTTCAAAATACAAAGTAAAGGATCAACTATCAAAACATCTGTGCATCACATAATACAGCTCTGAAGTGAATATAGAAATTAACAGTGATAGACTTATCTACATTGTCCTCAATTTTACAGTACTACTGTGTATGCAAATCGAGTCAACGTCAAAGTTATTCAGAACCACTCAGCATTACCATGGAAACAACAACGGAAGGCTAACGTTTCGAGGAATTAACATTAACCAAAAAAAAACCCAATCTAAATCTCTTATATTCAAAACGGCTGCACAATGGCTCTGCCAAAGAGAAAAGTCAATCAAAAACATAGGCAATTTCCAGAGAAGTGGACCATTGATTATTTTTTCGTTGAGTTCAACAGCAATGCAACGTGTCTGATTTGCAATTAGAAAATTGCTGTTTTAAAAGAATATAATCTCAAGTGCCACTATTCTACAAAACATGCAGATCATTATGACATATAGGGGAGATGAACGAGAGAAGACTGCTTTGCAGCTCAGAAAGAGGCTAACATTACAGCAAAATGTTTTTCAGAAGGGGAAAAAATAAATCAGGGGCCGCTGTTTTGTCAAGTTATTCAGTGAGTGAAATGATCGCTAAAGCTGGGAAGCCGTTACCGATGGTAAATTTCTTATAGTTTGCATCCTGAAGGTTTCTGAGATTGTGCCCAGAAAAGAGAAGCCTATCCAGTGACATCAGCCTCTCCACAAACACAGTAGTACAACGCATCATTGAGCTTGCTAATTGATGAACAACTCTGTGAGAAAGGCAAGGCATTAAGTGCATACCCTGTAGCACTCGATGAGAGTACCGATTTGGTTGACAGTGCACAACTAGCAATATTTGTCAACGATACTTTTGATGTCATAAAGAAGTTGCTCAGCTTGAATACAATGCGTGGTCAGACAACAGCAAATTAAATCTTTCGTCAGCTGTCAGATGCAATTAATCGTGCTGGGCTAGGGTTGCCTCCTTTGAGATAGGAAAATAACGGACGCCTCACCCCCCACCCAGCACAAAATAAATAAATAAATAAATAGGCTACACACACACACACACACACACACACACACACACACAAAGATAATAAATTGCCTTACCTTAAACTACTATAGCTGGACATAAATTTAGTTTAGCTTAAACTTAGCTGTCCTTTACTCCCTCTCCAAATGTGAACCGTTCCGTTTTTCTGAACTTTGAACTATTTACATTATACAGTCCAGTTCATTTCTTGAAGTTGTATTTTTTGTTTGATTTAGCCACTTCCAGCAACCTCTTGTTCTGGATAACGACATCAAAAAACTCAAGACATTAGTATTTCAGATTGCATCTAATGCAAAGTTCATTTTTGACTGCGTCAATGCTGAGGCGATTTCTATCGTCGGTCCACAGATTTCCCATAACAATGAACAAGCGTTCTAAGAACGCATTACTGCAAGGTACTGAGAAGACATGCTGAACCATTCTCAGAAGTGTTGGGCATTCCACTTTCTTGAGAAATACACATCATTTGTCCACAGGCCCTGTGAGAGGGTCATCCTCAATTAGCATTGGGGCAGTGGTGTGTAAGACGCAGAACTCAGTGTACAGATTATCATTCATGCCTGCCGCAGAATTTGCTTTCAAAAGGTCGTCCAGCTTCATCAGATCATCCAATGATGGCACAGTCTAGAAGTTTAGTAAAGAAAATATTTTAAAAGGGGAATCTTCAAAAGAGAACCACTTCTCAAGGTAAGCCACTGCACGGGTGTACACTAAACTTATTTCGTCACAGAACTTCCTCTGCACTTCTACAGTTAAGTGTGGCAAAGCTCTGTTTACCTGGAGTCCAAAGAACCAGTCTCTCTCTCGGTCAGTCAGCTGCAGCCGGACGTCTCATGATATCATAAAGTTCTGCGGCATTGGTACTGTCTTTCTCGAGAACAAGAATTGCCTTCTGAAAGATTGCCATGACAGAGTGCACAAAGTACATGTAGCAACTCTGGGAGTGTCAGTCTCTGATTGCATTTTCCTGGTCTCCCACGAACTTAGTCACACTCTGAATCCCCAACTTCAAGGAAGTACACCTTGATTAGTGGCCAATTCAGCAAGAGACTTTTGACAGTGGTAAAGAATATAAGCCATCGTGTGGGTACGTGTGACAGCATTTTGTGGTAGTCTTGCTGCACAAATTCAAAGCAGGACTTCAGCTGCTCCGGTCTTTTTGCATTGCATGAAAATTCATTGAAGATTTTTAGGACCAATCCTTCCACGTCCAAACTAAGTGATTTCATGCTGTGTTTTGCAGTATTGTGCAGCACATGGCAATTGCAGTTTGCCTGAATGATCAGAGGTTGCAGAGCCTTCAATTTTGTAAAGACAGTACAGTTTTTTCTATAATTGACGGATGCGTTGTCTGGAGGAATTTGATTGGTGGTTTGCAACTTCAGGAGGCACAGAGACACCTTCTTAATGTGCGCTGACCCATTTTCTTTTGATGTGGAAATAGCTCCAAATGATCTGTAGATGGTGCTAACTGATTTGCAGTGCAACACTCCTTTAAAGAACAAATTAAAGGCAGCATAAGGAGGTCTTGCACAGTTCTTCAAGCAGCTACCCCCTACCTTCCCAGAGGTTTTCAAAAGGTTCAAGAAAAGAATCTGTCTGTTTGGCAGGACATACATGTGCGAGAAACTTTTTCCAGTTGAACGTAAACAAGTCCAAGTTCCATTCAAGGCTAAGAGATGCACACCTTGCTGCCATCCTGAAGGTCCACTGCTGAATCACTGAGGCCAAACATCAACAGACTTACAGAGCTGAACTCTCATTCTTAAACGAGGCAGTCTTCCCAGCGACAGCGAGTGGAAGCGACAGCGAGTGGGAGAAGTACAGGCGTGGAAAAGTACAGAGCAGTTTAGAAGCAGTAAGGAGAAATTGCATCTTGAATTGCTTTAATCAGAAAACAGAGGACATTGGGGAAACACAGCAGCAGCTCAAAGTCAAACAGCCGCGTGTGTTTTTCTGATAAAAAAACAAGCTGAAACTCGGAGCAGCTGATTCAAATTCAGCGCCGTTCTGAGACACGGGCGAGGGGAGGAGCCAACAGCACAGCAGAACAACGCAGTTAAACGAGGCAGTCTTCCCAGTGAGAGCGAGTGGAAGCGACAACGAGTGGGAGAAGTACAGGCGTGGAAAAGTACAGAGCAGTTTAGAAGCAGTTTGAAAGCAGGCTGACGGCTGCAGAAGAAACTAAACTTCAAAAAAAAAAAAACCCTCAACATGGTCTTCAAGCCAGTAATCTGTGACACCTGCTTGATGTGGGAAATCCGAGAAAACCCAGCGGAGCTAAACCAAGTGTGCGTAAAGTGCCGCGCGATCCAGGATTTGCATAAACTAGTAAGTATGCTAGAAATGGAGCTGGAAGAAGTGAGACAGCAACAGGATCTTGAGGAACTGGCACACCCACAATTCATGGAAGTCTGCATCACCCCTAACAGACTGAAAGCCACCAGGGAGATAGAAGGTCAGAACAGCTGGGTTCAGGTAGGCAGAAGCAGGGAAAAAAAGAAACTTCCTCAAACACAACCACCAGAAATCAAAACAACCAACAGATTTGAGTCACTTCAGAATTTTGATGAGCAGAACCAACAACAAGAGAATGAAAGGAACAACATCCAGGACCCTATTGACAGTGGTGACCAGACAGCAAAAAGAAGGGAGGTCATGATTGTTGGGGACTCCATATTGAGAAACACAGCAAGTTCAATTCGCAGTTTGGACCCCCTTACTACAACAGTGTGCTGCCTTCCGGGAGCCTCGGTCAAGCACATCACTGAGAACGTGGACAGGCTCCTAGAACGAACAGGAGACGACCCGGTAGTAGTCGTCCACATCGGTACAAACAACATTGGAAGAGACAGACCAAAATCCCTGCAAAACAAATTCAGAGAGCTAGGAAGGAAATTAAAAGAGAAAACCAAAACTGTGGTATTTTCTGGTATACTACCCGCACCTTGCAAAGGACCATATGGACAGCTGGAAATAATTAATCAAAACGAATGGCTGAAGACGTGGTGCACACGGGAAGGCTTCACCTATCTTGATCATTGGACCACATTCTACAACGAGGACTATCTGTATAGACGGGATGGACTGCATTTAAATAACAAGGGAACTAGTCTACTCGGAGAAAAGATCCTCGAGCAGGTTCGGAAGCATTTAAACTAGAAAGGAAGGGGGGAGAAATCAACAAAAAAACAGAAGGGAGACCGCATCAAAACAAGAACAACAACTCAGGTAAGACAACCATTAAATGTATTTATCTAAATGCTAGAAGTATCAGAAACAAAATTCTAGAACTTGAAGCTACTGCACTAACAGGTAACTATGATGTGATAGGTGTTACAGAAACTTGGTTGTCTGAGAGTGATGGGGACGAATATAATATTTGTGGGTATACACTGTATAGGAAAGACAGGCAGGACAGAAGAGGAGGAGGGGTAGCGCTATACATAAGAAACAGTCTTGAAGCCCAGGTGTTAAACCTGGACAAAGAAAATAAAACCGAATCAATATGGGTCAGAATAACAGACAAAAATTCAAAAGGCATAATAATAGGAGCATGCTATAGACCGCCAGATTCAGACGGTGAGCACAATAATCTGTTATACAATGACATTAGAAATGTGTGTAGCAAAGGAGAAGCCATACTAATGGGGGATTTCAACTTCCCCCAAATAAAATGGGAAAACCCGGTGGGTAGCGCGAAGGATGAAATAGAAATGGTGGAAATGACAAATGACTGCTTCCTAACACAATTTGTGAAGGCACCCACTAGAGGGGAGGCATGCCTTGATTTAGTCTTTTCAAATAACGAAGATAGAATAACTAAAACAGAGGTCAGAGAACCACTGGCAAACTCAGACCACAACATGGTCTCATTTGAAGTGTTTTTTAAATCCCCAAAAGTAAAGACTAAAGCTAAGGTTTACAATTTTAGAAAAGCAAACTATGAAGGTATGAAACAGAGACTAACAGAAGTAGATTGGAGTAAAATAGAGAAAACACCCACAGAAGAAGGATGGTTGTTCTTCAAAAATGTAGTACTAGAGGCGCAAAACAATTATATCCCTAAAGTAGACAAATCTAAATGTAAAACTAAATTGCCAAAATGGTTTAATAGATCAATTAAAAAAAATATTCAGCGAAAAAAGGCACTTTACAGAGCATTAAAAAAGGACCAAAAAGAAAGTACGCAGAAAGAGTACACAGAACTGCAAACGCAAGTCAAAAAGGAAGTTAGAAAGGCCAAGAGAGAAATAGAAATGAACATTGCTAAGGGAGCTAAAACCAATTCCAAAATGTTTTTCCAATATTACAACAGCAAGAGAACATTCAAAGAGGAGATTAAATGTTTAAGAGATACAAATGGCAAAATCGTAGAGGAAGAAAAAAAAATAGCAAATATGTTAAATGATTACTTTTCACAAGTTTTTACAAAGGAAGATACTGACAACATGCCCCACATGTCATCCAGTTCCTATCCAGTTTTAAATAACTTTAGCATAACTGAGGCAGAAGTGTTAAAGGGACTAGGAGCTCTTAAAATAAACAAATCCCCTGGGCCAGATGAGATCCTCCCAGTAGTACTCAAAGAAATGAAAGAAGTAATTTACAAACCGCTAACCAAGATCATGCAGCAGTCTCTTGACACAGGGGTGGTACCGACAGACTGGAAAATTGCAAACGTAATACCGATCCACAAAAAGGGAAACAAAACTGAACCAGGTAACTACAGACCAGTAAGCCTGACTTCTATTATATGCAAACTTATGGAAACTATAATAAGATCCAAAATGGAAAATTACCTATATGGTAACAGGGTCCTGGGAGACAGTCAACATGGTTTTAGGAAAGGGAGATCGTGTCTAACTAACTTGCTTGATTTTTTTGAGGATGCAACATCGATAATGGATAATTGCAAAGCATATGACATGGTTTATTTAGATTTCCAGAAAGCTTTTGACAAAGTCCCACACAAAAGATTAATTCTCAAACTGAATGCAGTTGGGATTCAAGGAAACACATGTACATGGATTAGGGAGTGGTTAACATGTAGAAAACAGAAAGTACTTATTAGAGGAAAAACCTCAGAATGGAGTGTGGTAACCAGTGGTGTACCACAGGGATCAGCATTAGGTCCTCTGCTATTCCTAATCTACATTAATGATTTAGATTCTGGTATAGTAAGCAAACTTGTTAAATTTGCAGACGACACAAAAGTAGGAGGAGTGGCAAACATTGTTGCAGCAGCAAAGGTCATTCAAAATGATCTAGACAAGATTCAGAACTGGGCAGACACATGGCAAATGACATTTAATAGAGAAAAGTGTAAGGTACTGCACGCAGGAAATAAAAATGTACATTATAAATATCATATGGGAGATACTGAAATTGGAGAAGGAATCTATGAAAAAGACCTAGGAGTTTTTGTTGACTCAGAAATGTCTTCATCTAGACAATGTGGGGAAGCTATAAAAAAGGCTAATTTAAATCAAGGGAAGTAATGTTAAAACTGTACAATGCACTAGTAAGACCTCATCTTGAATATTGTGTGTAGTTCTGGTCACCTCGCTATAAAAAAGATATTGCTGCTCTAGAAAGAGTGCAAAGAAGAGCGACCAGAATTATTCCGGGCTTAAAAGGCATGTCATATGCAGACAGGCTAAAAGAATTGAATCTGTTCAGTCTTGAACAAAGAAGACTACGTGGCGACCTAATTCAAGCATTCAAAATTCTAAAAGGTATTGGCAGTGTCGACCCAAGGGACATTTTCAGCCTGAAAAAAGAAACAAGGACCAGGGTTCACAAATGGAGATTAGACAAAGGGGCATTCAGAACAGAACATAGGAGGCACTTTTTTACACAGAGAATTGTGAGGGTCTGGAATCAACTCCCCAGTAATGTTGTTGAAGCTGACACCCTGGGATCCTTCAAGAAGTTGCTTGATGAGATTTTGGGATCAATAAGCTACTAACAACCAAACGAGCAAGATGGGCCGAATGGCCTCCTCTCGTTTGTAAATTTTCTTATGTTCTTATGTTCTTAACTGTTACCAAGTGTCTGGGAAACGCTAAAAACCTTTGGGAAAACCACCATTGTGAAAAGTTCAATTTAGTAAATTGTAAAGGCTGTTGAATTTCATTTAATTCAGGACTTTGTTTTTGAAAGATTTATTTTTTTCTGAATTCCATCTCCCATGATGTTACTGCCCCCCCAGGAGGATTTCAAGATTGACATTGGCCCCCAGGTAAATTGAGTTTGAGATCCCTGATTTAAATGCTTCAAGGAATCTCAGGGGAACATTAGCTATTGTTACCGTAATGAGAATTTTTTTCGGACACCATGTTTTTCTTAAAAAAAAAAAAAGTGCCCTTTACAAACCATAGATTTATGTAAATTATGAAAAATTCTTAACAAGATGCATTTGATGCATCAGTGAAATGCATGTATTAAGCAATTAACAATTACGTAAGATAGCTAATGCATTACGGTAACGAGATTACAACAGTAAAAAACAATAATTTTTTTTTAAAAATGATGAAATATTGTAAAAATACATTTGTTGTCATCAAAGAATGGCTTTTCTTCTTTGCAGTGATTATGATCTTTTGTTATAGTTATCTATTTTTTTTTGTTTTAAATATACACACCTCGGACATGGTTTTGCAGTCAGTTGGTGAGAATTACCTCTGCACTGCAGTTTTCTGTAGCCCACCTCTGTTTAGTCTTAGTTAAGTCGTCTTTGTATTTTAAAAAAATATCCAAATGAGTCCTTGTCCAACTGAAGCCGACTACTAAATTCAACTCTTAGATTATGACAGTCTTGTCCAGCTCTCATAGCAAAATGTATGCCAAACAGATAAACTAGACTATAACATGGATTTGGGGATATCTGCATCCTGACTGGCTGATAAGCATTCCAAGCCTATAATACACTTCCTCCATGCAAATCTGAATTTGTTTGGTGACTCCAATGTCCATACATTCCTCGAGGTAACGGAACTGACAGCAATAATTTAGTATTGCTATAATACTAAAAAAGTAACCGCTTGGGCTGTCAGTTTTTAATGATTGGTCAGCACAAACAAAGAATAATATGGACTGGAAAACTGCACCTATAACTGAAATAAACACAGTTTTAAAGAAGTTTCTTTGCTGAAGCGATAACATCAGCTATCACACAGTATTCAGTAGCAGCTACACAGGCTTGCGAGCTGGCCTGAATCGTTTGTACATTTTTCCACAGTGGGACGATCTATAAACCTAACTTCACATACCCACTTTAAAAGAGCAAACAGTGTCTTCATTTCTCCTGAAAACACACAACAACAAAAAGACAAGTCACAACATCACCCTGTTGTATCCCAAACAGACTTAATATATTAATAGGAAAACACCCATCAGACCGCAACTGATTGCACCTGTACCAAAATCTGACAGGACACCATTTGCAATCTGACATCGTATCACTTGCTGACTTTACAGGAGTCAAGTTTTGTTATGCATACCATAACATCTGACGATGTACCACTGTAACACTGCACTGGCTCCATTAGTCCCAATCACGGCTTCTATCAAAGTGAAAAACAACTTCCACAAACTTGATTTACAAACTTTAGGTACATTCAAACAGTATTCCAATTCCAATTGCAAAAGAAAAAAAGATAGTGACAGACAAGTTCAAAAAGGCATGCAAATAGAATAATCTAGGTAAAAAAAATAAATTGAAAACATTTTTTTCATTTTTTTTTTATTTTGTATTATTTGTGCATTTTTCCTGGGGGATATCAGTCAACATCCATTAAGTAAACTGCTCCCCTACTACTACCACTATTTGAAGGAAAATTGATTTGAGTTTGCTTCAAGACTCATGACTGACTCAGACTCAGACTCAGGACTTGGACACTGATGGACTTGAGATTTGAGGACTCGACTACAAGTCTGGTCTGTGGTCTAGAATCTCAGAGTTCAGATATGAAATGAATGCATGACTGGATGGAGGGAGGGAGGGATGGATGGAGGATAGATGGAGGGATAGCTCAGTAATGGATGCATGAATGGATGAGTGGCACTGGAGCAATTTTTAAAGTGGGGGTGCTGAAAGCCATGGAACAAAACTGTAACCCCTGTATATAATAGAAGACATGCAAAGCCAAAGGGGTGCTGCCGCTCCCCCAGCACCCCTAGTTCCAGCGCCCTTGGGGTGGATGGATGGAAGGAAGAATGGATGGATAGATAGATGGATGGATGGATGGATGGAGGGATGGATAGAGAGCTCAATAATGGACGCTCACATTGCTCATTAGCCCCTTGAACAGGACCAGCTCAGATTTCAGCTGCTGCACTTTGAAAGCCAGTTCCTCCTGACAGGCTTCCGACTCCTGAGCATCCTGCAGAGAAAGAGAAAAGAAACAGGACAGTCAGAGAGAGGAGAGAGAACAAAAACAGGGCAGTCAGAGAGAGGACAGAACAGAAACAGGGCAGTCAGAGACAGAACAGAAACAAGACTGTCACAGAGAACAGAAATAGGGCTGTGTAACAGAGATCGAATGATTCTTGGTGTTAGATCTCACTCCTGACCTATGAGGGCCCTGTGTAAAAGGAACAGAGTAGCCTGGACTAAAAGGCATGACAATTTATTCCCATGGGTCGGTGGAAGTCAGCCAGCTAGAAATAGGGCGAAGCTACGGTAGCCGAACTCATTAACAAGAGTTAAGAGTTTTGCCAAATGGTCGGTGCCGAGACCCAAGCGTTGATATGGCGCCACAGCCCCGACACCCTGGATCAGGCAGTGAAACTCTGAGAACTTCGAGGACTCCCTGGTGTCAGCCCAGTCCAGCTACTCACCGCTCCAGTACAGAGGAGCATCTGAGCCCCACCCCCACCACTGGAACTGGGTCAACAACCTCCTAGACCGCCGGCCCCAATGGGCAACCTTGCCTCCCCTCCATGGAGACCAAAGTTGTCCCCCAGCTGGGGTAGAGGTGCTACCCCTGCCCCGATGGTATACCAGCAAAGGGACAGATACTTAACCAATGTGCCCTCCTACCTGTTTTAGGTGCCACCAGTAGGGACATCAGGCAAAGTCATGCCCATCTGCCATGGGGTGTGACGTGGCAGCATGCGGGTAAGCGAGGGGAAAATAGTCGGGAGGGGCCTTGTATTGTCAATGTAATTTTGGGAAATGTGAAAACCCTTACATTTAATGAACACAGGGTGTGGTCAAACTTTAATTAGAACGTTTCTTGGGCGGTGTGCTGTGGCAGCCACAAGGTCAGGTGGCTATCTCCTGTATCCATGGAGACACGATAACATATCTCATAGTCAAAGTATACTTAGCAGTCGGTCCGATAAAATGTCACCTGGTAGTTGGGGTGGCGAAAAGGCTACCACCCAATTATTCTGGGTCGAGACTGGTCAAAACTATAAAGAATTGTTAAAATTAATGGCAGTCTTGACCACACACATAAACGTTGCAGACAAAAACTAAAGGGAAATGACTGGTAATGTTTTTCCCTTTCAAACAGAAATGTTTTCTCCCCTGTTCTGCCTGAGAAAAACAAATGAAGAAAGGAGGATGCAGAAATGGGAGGGAGCATTAATGAGACAAGGCTGGGGTCTGGTGGGAGCCTGGTACAATGGTAACAAACGTCACTCAAAGGGGGTGGGAACGCAGTGTGACTGGGAGGGCAAGGTTACTGGACCATCAAGGGCAGATGCTATTCCTGCCCTGCCCAGTTTACCGGACATGTGGCACTCAAGCACGAACATGGTGTGGGGCTAAAATAATGACCTCTCACTAGTGTTCACTTGGGAGCAGGTCTGGTCTATTGAAGGTAAGGATGTTGAAGCGCTGGAACAAGTGTTCCAGTATTGTTAACAGTATTTCCACATTTCATTATCAAGGGGCAATTACTGAATAGGGTAAACCTTGCCACGGGCACAGGGCAGCCTGTAACACAATTATTGGTTCCCCTGTCTTGTCGGCTGGAGGTCATGAGGCTGGCGCATGATATCCCTTTTGTGGGACACCTCGAAGCTGACAAGACAAGGGAGCAAATATTGGCTCGATTTTATTGGGTATTGACTTCATAAAGATGTGTCAAAATATGTAGCCACATGCCCAGACTGCCAGCGAGTAGCGCCAGGCTGAGTGCGCCACACCCCTTTGGTCCCACTGCCAATTACTTCCACTCCCTTTGAACGCATCGCAGTGGACATAGTCGGCCATTTGCTACCTTCTGACTCCGGGTAAACGCATATATTAGTAATGGTAGATTATGCAACACGATACCCGGAGGCACTTCTATTCATGTCCACTAGTGCCGTTGCGATAGCCAAAAAACTAGTTCTTTTATGGCTAGAGCAGGGATCCTCAAGGAGATGTTGACTGATCATGGAACTAACTTTTTGTCCAATACGTACAGCAAGTATGCAAAAATACTAAAAATACATCTCATCAGGACATCTATTTATCATCCACAGATGGATGGTTTGGTGGAATGATTTAATCAGACTTTGAAGTAGATGCTGAGACAATTTGTAAATCAAGAGCAAAAACATTGTGCTTCGCTTTTTCCCTACTTCCTTTTTGCAGTGAAAGAGGTGCTGCAGAGTTCAACAGGGTTCTCCCCCTTTGAGCTTTACGGCCGACAGCTGCGCAGCATCCTCACTCTGTTGAGAGAGGGGTGGGAGGAGCACAAAGGCTTCTCCAAAAATGTAGTGCAGCATGAACTCCTACTTAGAGATCGCCTAGATTTGGTCGGTCGTTTGGCACAGGACAATCTCAAATCTGCTCAGCACAGGCAACAGCAGCATTACAATAAAAATGCATTCATTCGAACCTTTATGAAATTAGACAGCCATAATGAAAAATAAATTTATCATATAAATTTATTAAAGCCCTGGCAGGCAAGGGAGGCCTTATTTAAAGACCACCAAAATAAGGATTATTTTTCCCGGGACGGGGGTGGAATGGAAAAGGTAGATTTAGCAGAGTGTTCCTTTGGCTCCACTCTGAGCGGTGGGATATGTGACAGAGATCGAATGATTCTTGGTGTTAGATCTGCCTCCCGACCTACCCTGGAGTAAAAGGCATAACAATTTATTCCCGTGAGTAGGTGGATGTCGGCTGGCTAGGAAAGGGGTGGAGCTACGGTACCCGAACTCAATGACCTGGACGGGGAAACGGCGTGGCATCTGCGGATTGGAGAAGCAGATGCGCTCATTAAACAAGGGGTCATGAGGGAGGGTATAACTAGTGGTTGTATTGAAGTAATCTATTCCACTGTAAATGGTTAAAAACAACCTAAAAGAAGACCCTGTGTTACCAAAAACGTGAGTGTTGTGTTTGCTAGTTTAAACTGACTGTCTGTTTTTCTTAAAGACTACCAACACGAGCCGGAGCTGTAGCCACAGGCCAGCACCAAACCCAGACACCAGCACTTCCCTTTTCATGGAGAACTTTCTTTTCACCACGAGCACTTGATTCACTCACTGTAAAAACTGTTTCTGTGTTTTCTGTGGGTGAGATAAAGACTGGACTTTTGATTTTGGGTCAAACCCGAGGATTTACAAACAAAGTGATACATGCTGCTGTATCACTTCATTCACTATTGCTTGTTTACTGGTGTTTGCCATAATGCCTCTGGACATTGTAATTCTAAACAAACACCCTTGCACCTGGATATCGTTGTTGGTCTACTTATTCCGCAGTGCATTGCATTCGCCTGTGTTCACTCACCACTTTGTCACTGGCTGTCAGAGAGAGGGGAGACAAACAGACAGCGAGAAAGAGAGAGAGAGAGAGAGAGAGAGAGAGAGAGAGAGAGAGAGAGAGGAGACACACACAGATGGAGGAGACAGAGAAACACAGAGACAGACACACACAGACAGTGTTTTACCTCCTGTAGCTCGTTGACTCTCTCTTGCATTTGCACCCTCAGTGTGTACTCTTCCTCCCATCTGAGGAGAGAGACAGAGATATAGAGCTGTCAGTGACTCATCAACCTCGAAAGGGCTGGAAATACATACTCACAGGTGGTGTGAACCAGAGCTGCAGCCTGAACTGTAACCCAAGACCAGGAATCAGTCCACACCTTAACCCTGGACCAGCGAGCAATCCACACCCTAACCCGGGACTAGCGATCAATCCACACCCTAACCCGGAACTAGTGATCAATCCACACCTTAACCCGGGACCAGCGATCAATCCACACCCTAACCCGGGACCAGCAATCAAGCTACACCGTAACTCAGGACCAGCGATCAATCCACACCCTAACCCGGGACCAGCGATCAATCCATACCTTAACCCTTGACCAGTGATCAATTCACACCCTAACCCGGGACTAGCGATCAATTTGCCCAGTGTAGAGGTAACAAACTCAGGCGTATCTTATTCAACTCTAGAACCTAGAAATTAGTCACACTACATACATTGGGAGTCTTATTTCCATCCCTGCATGATCCACTAGCCGCTAGTGATTCAGAAGCAAGAAAAATCCACAAAAGCTTTCCTTTATAATGGTTTACCATGGTCATTTTCACTGTAGTTTTCCAGTTTCACTATGCATGTAATACAGTTTACCATGGTTTGTCATGCTTTACCATACCTCTGTTTTACAATGTCTGTCTATGCTTTACCAAAACTCTCCGTTTTACAATATCTGCCTATATTTTACTACCTCACTGTGCTTTACTGCTGCTATATATATATATATATATTATATATATATATATATATATACATATATATATATACACATATATATACATATATATATATATATAGTCCTCTACAGAATATATTATATATTTAATATAATAGATATAGATCTATAATACTAAAAATATATGACTATACAGAGAAGAGGAAAACCTGCTGCCCTCTGCAAGAAAGCTGAAACTGGGACAGAAGTTCACCTTTCAGCATGACAATGACCCAAAAATTGAAGTTTTACTTAATCACAATTGTACAAGTGGGTCTCTAGATGTGTTAAAATGCACACAATAGCATTCTAGAGTACCGCACATTAGCACTTTATTGTCCTTTAACTGCTGCGGTGTGCAGCAGTTAAAAGTGTCCCCCCTTCCCTGAGCCACGCTGGAGAGCACCCCAATAGCCCGGGGAATCAGTTATAAATTAACATCTCACTGGGAGGTGTTGCATTCATTGCGCTGCACATGCGCAAAGAAGAGACTAAGAACAGACGAAGGAAAAATACCAGCAATTGACTACCAGTACAAAGAGTGCAAGAACAATAGAAGGTTACAAAGTGTGGAATGTGTGCAAAACTGTTCTGGTTAAATAAAAGATACATAGATGAAGTGCCGGCACTGAGTGATGCAACCCCTGTGGAGAATGTTCAAGGTTACTTATGCAAACTGTTAAAATGCTACTAGTTACTGCGAATTTACTAACATAACTGCATGCTGAATGCTGATGGATACACATATTTTTTTTACTGTGTAGTCACTACTGATCGGTACTAACAATATGTATAAAGCAGTCGCTCAAGGACATAATTATAGAGCAATTTCCTACACTTGAACCGTGTGTGATTCTCTCCAAAGCTCTACTATGTTCAATAAGCATCTTTAACAATCTACGCTCGGATATGAATCGTTGTGTTCCAGCTTTCCAGGACCCTACAGAGGGAAGAATACAAAGTGTGTATCAATCTAGGAATAAAGGAGTGCAGTAGAATAGTAACACAGTACAATGGGAATACAGGAGTGCATGAGAATGGGAATACAGTACAATGGGAATACAGGAGTGCAGTAGAATGTGAATACAGGCGTGCAGGAGAATGGTAATACAGTACAATGGGAATACAGGCGTGCAGGGGAATGGGAATACAGGACAATGGGAATACAGAAGTGCTGGAGAATGGGAATATAGTACAATGAGAATACAGGCGTGCAGGAGAATGGGAATACAGGAGTGCAGGAGAATGGGAATACAGTTAATGGGAATAGAAGAGAATGGGAATACAGGAGAACGGTAATACAGGAGTGTAGGAGAATGATAATACAGTTGAATGGGAATACAATAGAATGGGTAAACAGGTGCGCAGGAGAATGGGAATACAGGAGAACAGTGATACAGGAGAATGGGAATACAGGCATGCAGGAGAATGGGAATACAGGAGAATGGTAATAGAGGAGTGCAGGAGAATGGGAATACATTTGAATGGGAATACAAGAGTGCAGGAGAATGGGAATACAGGAGTGCAGGAGAATGGGAATACCGGAGAATAGTAATACAGGAGAATAGTAATACAGGAGTGCAGGAGAATGGGAATACAGGAGAATGGTAATAGAGGAGTGCAGGAGAATGGGAATACATTTGAATGGGAATACATTTGAATGGGAATACAAGAGTACAGGAGAATGGGAATACATTTGAATGGGAATACAAGAGAATGGGAATACAGGAGAATAGTAATACAGGAGTGCAGTAGAATGGGAATACAGGAGTGCAGGAGAATGGGAATAGAGGAGAATGGTAATAGAGGAGTGCAGGAGAATGGGAATACATTTGAATGGGAATACAAGAGAATGGGAATACAAGAGTGCAGGAGAATGGGAATACAGGAGTGCAGGAGAATGGGAATACAGGAGAATAGTAATATAGGAGTGCAGAAGAATGGGAATACAGGAGAATAGTAATACAGGAGTGCAGGAGAATGGGAATACAGGTGTGCAGGAGAATGGGAATATAGGAGTGCAGGAGAATGGGAATACAGGCACGCAGGAGAATGGGAATACAGGAATACAGTACAATGGGAATAAAGGAGTGCAGGAGAATGAGAATACAGTACAATTGGAATACAGGCGTGCAGAAGAATGGGAATACAATACAATGGGAATACAGGAGTGCGGCAGAATGGGAATACAGGCATGCAGGAGAATCGGAATACAGGAATACAGTACAATGGGAATAAAGGAGTCCAGGAGAATGGGAATACAGTACAATAGGAATACAGGCGTGCAGGAGAATGGGAATACAATACAATGGGAATACAGGAGTGTGGCAGAATGGGAGTACAGGAGAATGGGAAAACAGGCTTGCAGGAAAAGGGGAATACAGAAGTGCATTAGAATGGTAATACAATACAATGGGAATACAGGAGTACAGGAGAATGGGAATACAGGACTGCAGGAGAATGGGAATACAGGAGTGCAGGAGAATGGGAATACAGTACAATTGGAATACAGACGTGCAGGAGAATGGGAATACAGGAGAATGGTAATACAGGAGTATAGCAGAATGGGAATACAGTTGAATGGGAATACAGGAGTTAGCGTTGTGTTTGAAAGGCTTGAATGTTTGTTCACTTGCCAGGGACTGGAAGATTGTTTTAAAAGCTTTGAAGGTCTGTCAGATACATTGTGTGTTTTTAGTTTTTTACTGTTAACAGAAACTGTTTGACAATGTGTCAATACTATAAAATCATACATTAAATGTCACTCAAATGCAAAATTTGATTTTTTGATATTAACAAAAGTTGTATTATTTGTATAATATACAAAATCCACCAACAAATCGTTATATGTAGCAACTCTATATGGCACCGCTGCCATGTGTGGAGCAGGGTATGCTATCCAAAGCACTGGGGGAGGGGAGAGGGATGGGATTTTTCAATATAAACTGGTAGCTATAGTAACATCACTAGTAAAATGAGTACCATCAAAGGTTCGAACCTTCCTTCGGTAATGTGTTCCCGAACCTTCAAAGGTCAAAATGTACTTTGTTGCAGTCCTAAAAGCTGTGCAGGATGATGGGAATATAGGAGTACAGGAGGATGGGAATACAGGAGTGCAGGAGGATGGGAATACAGGAGGATAGGAATACAGGAGTGCAGGAGGATGGGAATACAGGTGTGTAGGAGGATGGGAATACAGGAATGCAGGAGAATGGGAATACAGGAGTGCAGCAAAACAGGGTTTGTCTTGCCACTTTTGGGAGCTTTTCACCGTCTTCTCGTGTAAAATGAGCTCTCACAACAGCAGATGTAGTAAAACGGGGCAGTGTCTGTATGCTTATTTTAAACACATAAAAAACCACAACAAAACAAAAGCCTCCAAGGAGAGCTAAACTAAACTTTTCCCAAGTTCTGAACTATAACCTTTGTTCACTTGCGCAAATACCACCCATTACCATCCTAAAGATTCCCATACCCAGGTCTCTTCCTAGGCCTTAGTCCTTACACAGACAACCTACAGAGAGGTGTTCCTCATTAAATTAGTGCCACACAATACGCACTCCTCAGTGTGTAGAGCCTGTGCTGTCACAAACGATACAGCAGGACAATCTTAGCATCTACTGTTGTTCACAACTGCAGTGTCTCGCTGTAATAATCCTCAACACTATAATCGAATCCCTTCTTGGTTTCTGTGTGTTAGTTTGCTACATATTGCTACAGGTTGGGGGAATTCATAAGAAAGAGATAAAGGGGGAGTGAGAAATAATGAAAAAAGGAAAAGGGGAGAAAAAGAAAAAGGGGAGCACAAAGAAATAAAATGTGTAGGGGGCAAAAAAATAAATAAAATAGAGGACCTTGTTGACTGTCCAGTTAGTTATTTGAGTCACAGCTCAGTGCTATGCTTTGCCTCAGTGTGCACAGGGCTGTGTGATCGTGTGCAGGGCAGGCTCACACTGCAAAACTCAACCTGCATGGAGACTACTACACTGCAGAGGAAAGGGCAGCTACACTAATTTGTATCCTACACTCAAACTGTGTGGCTTCTCATTCTTCTTCAAATCGATCTGAAACAACTGGCCCTCACACTGATTTCACCTGTCAGCCTGTCTTTGTTTGATACTGGTTAACGACAACAATATAGACGTTATGTCTGAGGGAATACAGTGCTTGAAATAAAATATAAAACCATCATAGCATTACAATAATTTGACAATGCTGTACAGTTTGCCACTTAACTAATTTTATCATAAACAAATGTATTAAATTTCAACTGGTTATGCATCATGATAAAGCACATATTTATTTTCTTAGCAGAGCAACAGAGTTAGGGTTGTCACAAAATGTATTTATTTCATGATTCACTATACAGTAAGAGCAGGTAAAATATACAATTACTTTAGTCCTAAGAGCAAGTTTAACTAAAATACTTACAGTTCCATAATCACAATGTAGTAAGAGTACAACAATACTTTTCATATTTTAATGTCATAATTATATTTTATATGTTAACAAATAAACAACAATATAAACTTACTCATTAACCAAGTTTCCTAATTAAATATCGATTTTACCACAACAGTTTTACAGATATGCAAAGACTGAAAATTTTAAACCACGCCCCCTCATAGTTGCAAAGGTAGCTGGAAACGTACATTTTCAAACCCTTTTCCAGTCTGTTTGATGGAGCTTTGCTGCACAGTTTAACTATTCTATGGACATCATTAACTGTGATCCTTGGTAAGTCCTCAAGGCAACGCGTATAAAACAAGGCTATGGCACACTTCGCAAGCTGTCATAAATCAGACTCGAATACTGTATTCGAACGCAAGCAGACATTAACTAGAAGTAAACTATGCAGGTATAAGAGAATGCGGAAGTAGGATGTGCACAGAGCCTACTGTTGTATTGCTCCGGTTTTTAATATAGTATGTTTAGATTTGCTGTAGAAGAAAGCGCTGGGGGAGTACGTTGCTAATTTAATGAACATTTCTTGAATGCTTACAGCAGGAAAATGCAGTTTACACAATGCTGCACGGTTCTCTTAATGTCGTCATTAAACAAAGTAATTTGAGAAGATTGAATACATTTTAGTATTTTGTGAGTTTTGTCGAGTTCGGCCTGACCAAGTTTTCTACCAGAAGTTCAGTTTCTCGCACTGTCCTTGTAGTTTAGAATTACCAGATTTCCACAGTGAAAAACAGGGGAGTTTTTTTTTAATTTTTTATTTTTTTAATTTACTGACACTGTAGCAACCTTGAAGCAAAAAATAACAGTATATAAAATAACATAATAATAGTTTAAAAATTAAACATCAGGTGAATTTATTGCTTATGCTAACTCATTTTACTTATATATTGTCATCTCGTCAAAACATGTAAAATGTTCAAAAAGCCAGATTTAAAAAACAGTACCATTTAAACATGGTACAGCCTGCACAATCAGAATGGTTAAACAAATAATCCATAAGATTGTTTATTTTATTTTCGAATGGCGCCAACGCACAACCTAATACATTACTCTGCTATTAACTTGCTGAGCACGCTGATACAATTTTGTACTTAAATAATAATTTACTAATTTATATTAGTATAGTATTATAATAGTATTATAGTATATAATATTAGTATAGTATAAACCAGGACGGGCCGTGCGGTTCCCATGATATATACCACACCTGGGGTGGTGATAACACCAGACATACCACCAGAACCGTACAGTCCGAAGTGGTTTATACCGCTTATAACACGGCTACCGTCATTTGTGGAAAGAAAAATGATTAAAATAATTAAAACACATTTAAATTAAGACAAAACCAGAAACTTTTTGTGTATACATCTGGAGTGTAATATAGTCACAAATTTAATTTAATTTAACAAATTGTTAGCTTATTACAAATAAATTGCACGTTAGTTTATTGTGATTTTCTGCATCAAAAGTGCAATCTTGCTAAAAACTGGAGTGTTCAATACAAGCTGTGATGATGGGCGGAATTTCAAATGACACTAAGGAAGTAAGGAGCGCAGCTGTGATGGAGACTGAAGCCGGATCTTGAACTCGTTATATGCGAGGCACACATATTCTAGTATGTTTTCATTCTTTTGGATTTCAAAATAAGCATTTGTTGTCAGACACCCTTGCGTCCACGTCGTACCAGATTAAGTTGATGATTGAACCAAACTTTACATACCAATCCGACCGCAGTAACAGGGGACAGTACCTTAGTTTCCCGCAGACTCTTAAAGCCCAGGTCTGTAATTCGGGGGGGGTGGTGTCTGGCCTTGTCGTTACCTGCTTATCTATGAGTTTTCCTGACTGACAGGAATACATTATTGCTTGTTTTAAACTCGCTGTCAGCAGAGATGTTAAAACTTCTACTGTTAAAATATGTATTTAGTCCAGCTCAGCTTTATAAAACTGGAGACTGAACACTGGTCCTCAGTTAAACTTCTTTCTCTGGCATAAAATTCCCTTTATGCTGTTGAGATTTTTTTGGACTTCTTTCCATAAAATGAATGTCCATATGTTTTTTTCTTTAAGTACATTAACCAGCCCATGTTATAGTTTTACTTTATTTGTGTTTTTTTCAGTCTTTGTTTTCTTCTATTTCATTTAGCTGTTCCTCGTCTACTGTTGTGTGTACTCTTACTGGTGCACTTATTTTATTTATTTTCAGATGGACTTCTGTCAGAAAGTTGATGTTGTACCAGTTATGTGGAGTTTCATCCCCAAATATATTAAAGGAAATAGGTGAAATGCCATTCAATTTTTGGGGTGGTTTTATAACTAATATCAAATAAAATGGCAGTTTGTCATGGAATTTAGAATGTAGTGGTGTGTAGTGATTTATTCAGTGTGAAGCACAGTATGCAAGCCATGCTATACGCTATGCGCATGGTCATGTGATGCTGTTTAACCAATCGGAGGTTATTTTCCCAAGCTGATATAGACAGATAGATAGATAGATAGACACACACAGGTCCTATAGTAAGTATTCACCCCCCTTGGACATTTTCACAGTTTGTTGTGTTACAACCTGAAATCTTGATGCATTTAAATGGGATTTTTTTTTCCTTTGATTTACTCAACACTTTCAAGAGGCAAGAGAATTTTTTATTGTGAAACAGTTAATGAAAAAAAAACAACAAAAAACTGAAATGTCTTGGTTAGATAAATATTCACCCCCGAGTTTTCCTCAAGGATTTGCCCGTATTTAGCTCCATCCATTTTGCCCTCTACCCTGACAAGCTTCCCAGTCCCTACCGATGAAAAGCATCCCCATAGCATGATGCTGCCACCACCATGCTTCACAGTAGGGATGGTGCTACCTGGGTGATGTGCTGTGTTGGGTTTGCTCCAGACATAATGCTTTGTATTTAGGCCAAATAGTTCAATTTTCGTTTCATCGGACCACAGAATCTTTTGCCACATCTTTTTAGTCTCCCACATGCCTTTCTGCAAATTCCAAGTGGGATTTTACATATATACAGGCCTGATTTGTGAAGTACCTCAGCTATTGTTGACACATGGACAGTTTCTCCCCTCTCAGCCATGGAACTCTGTAGGGCTTTCAGAGTTGTCATTGGCCTCTTACCCGGCTACTCTAAGCAGATTCTGGGTTGTGCCGTATACCTTCCACTTCTTAATGATTGACTTGACTGTTCTCCAATAGATATTCAATGCCTTTGACATCTTTGAATACCCCTCCCCTGATCTGTGCCTTTCCACAACTTTATCCCGGAGTTGTTTTGAAAGCTCCTTGGTCTTCATAGTAGTATCTTTGCTTTGAATGCACTACCCAACTGTGGGACCTTACAGAGACAGGTCAGAGACAGTGGCTCTCAAAGTATTCACCCCCCCTTGGGACTTTTCCACATTTTATTGTGTTACAACATGGAATCAAAATGGATTTAATTAGGAGTTTTTGCCACTGATCAACACAAAATGTCCATAATATCAAAGTGAAAAATAAAATCTACAAATTGTTCTAAATTAATTACAAATATAAAACAGAAAATAATTGCTTGCATAAGTATTCACCCCCTTGAGTTAATATTTGGTAGAGGCACCTTTGACAGCAATTACAGCCATGAGTCTATTTGGATAAGTCTCTACCAGCTTTGCACATCTGGACACTGCAATTTTTGCCGATTCTTCTTTGCAAAATTGCTCAAGCTCCGTCAAGTTGGATGTGGAGCTTTGGTGAACAGCAATTTTCAACTCTTTCCACAGTTGGATTGAGGTCCGGGCTTTGACTGAATCACTCCAGGACATTGACCTTTTTGTTTGTAAGCCACTCCAGTGTTACATTATGAATGTTTAACAATATTCAATAATGTTAAAAATAAATAAATAAATGATTAGTGATGTTAAACGCAATTTGGGATCAGATAGCAGGTATGCAATTTGTGGTAAGTAAATCAATTTGTTGTTGTTGTTATTATTATTATTATTATTATTATTATTATTATTATTATTATATTATTATAGGCCAGGATTTCCCCATTGTGTATCACAGATAGTGAAGGTTAGGTGGTGCAGAATTAACAAGATGCAATGCATGATGATGCAGCTGTCACTGAATTAAAAAAAAAAAAAAAGTTTTTCTTAAACTCGTGTCTAGTTTATATAGCTTACATTCCAAAGTACTGTAATCTGTTTCGAATAAATATTTTAGTAACACTTCTGCAGCATGTTAAACTTGCTTTAGGCTTGTTACGAATGTTGTGTTTCTTTTTTTTCTTCTGACGCTACCCAGGCGTAATTACCCCTCGCATTCAATTGTTGTGCACAAGCTTTTACTGAACTGCAATGATATTACAATGACAATGTCACAGGAAGAGGAATGCACCAAAAAATGTATGGTACAATCATTGATATTTACTCGAACAATTATATTTTGTGTACCCAATTAATCTTAAATTTTCTTCAGCATTATTGCTCAGAGATTGTCAACTTACCTATTAAAGAACTGCTTCATTGACACTTCAATACAAAAAGCGGGCATTCCAGGTTTCCCAGGATGCTTAGAACACATCAGTGTGATCTGGCGACAAATTCAACCAGCTAAAAAGGAGAGGAAGGAGCTCCATGTGACATTCCTGGATTTGGCTAATGCATATGGTTCAGTGCCACATGAACTTCTTTGGGCAGCTTTTGATTTTTTCAGTGTACCGATGACAATAACAAATTTAGTGAAAGCCTACTTTGGAGATTTGCAATTTAGTTTTTCAGCTTCACAATTCAGCACTACATGGCAATGCCTAGAGGTTGGAATAATGGCAGGATGCACCATTTCTCCACTGGCTTTTACCATGGCAATGGAAGTAATCATTAGGGCATCAAAATGGGTAGTAGGAGGAGAGCGCTCGGCTTCTGGAATGCGACTACCACCAATTCGAGTATACATGGATGACATGACAACCATGACTACAACAGTAGCCTGCACTAATCAGTTATTGGGCAAATTAACCAATAACAATGAATGGGCACGAATGCAATTCAAGTCCACTAAATCAAGGAGTCTCTATAATTAAAGGCAAAGTAGTAGATAAAACATTCTTCATTAATGGTGAGGCAATACCAACAGTCTCTGAGAAGCCAGTGAAGAGTCTTGGGAGATGGTACGACGGGGATCTAAAGGACACAGTTCGTGTGGGAGAAGTTAGACAACAAGCAGTAGAAGGGTTGAAGAGCATAGACAGCTGCGCTGTACCAGGCAAACTAAAACTCTGGTGCTTTCAGTGTGGTCTACTGATGAGGTTGCTGTGGCCACTGACTGTGTACTGTAGGTTTCTTTGACAACAGTAGAGAAGCTGGAAGCTTTAATCAGTTCATACATCAGGAAATGGTTGGGAGTTCCACGCTGCCTCAGCAGAGTGGGACTTTATGGTAAAGGAATACTGCAGCTACCAATCTCCGCTCTAACCGAGGAATTTAAGTGCGCCAAGGTCAGACTGGAAATGACATTAGTAGAGTCACGCGACAAATGCGTAAGGGAGGCAGCACCTGTGTTGAAAACTGGAAGAAAGTGGGCGGCAAAGAAAGCTGTGGAAGATGCAAAGGCTGCCCTTTGAATTGGTGATATCACGGGGCAAGTTCAGCATGGAAAAGGGGGTCTTGGTCTCAGTTCAGCACCTCCTACATGGCACAAGGCAACCCCAGCTCAAAGGAGGAAGCTGGTAGTCAACGAGGTGCAAAAGCAGGAGGAGAGGATGAGGTGTATAAAGGCCATTTCCCAGGCCAAGCAGGGAGAATGGATGAGATGGGAGAGTGTGGAACAATGCAAGATTGGCTGGCAAGACCTATGGTCAATGGAACAGAGCAAGATCAGTTTCCTCATCAGGTCAACATATGATGTTCTCCCATCACCACAGAACCTAAACCTCTGGGTAGGACAGGATCCCTCATGTCCTTTGTGTTCATCACCTGCAACATTAAGGCACATTTTGACAGGATGTAAAGTGGCTCTTAGCCAAGGTCGGTTTACTTGGCACCATGACCAGGTGCTGCAATGCTTGGCCTTAGCAATGGAAGACAAGCGTAGCCTGACCAATAAGTTGCCACCTGTTCCATCAAAACATTACACACAAAAGAAAACATTCCTCCGCCCAGGAGAGCAACCACCAAGAAAAGGTGTTAAAACCAATCCACGCCCAGGACAACTGGAAGCTGCCAGAGACTGGAAAATGCTAGCAGATGTTGGTCAACGGCTTATTTTTCCACCTGAAATTGCCACCACTAACTTTCGACCAGATATTGTCTTGTGGTCTGGATCAGCACGCCTTGTTCACCTGGTAGAGTTAACAGTGCCATGGAAGGATGCTGTAGATGAGGCGTACGAGAGGAAGAAACTGCGGTATGCTCAACTAGCCACTGAAGCGGAACAGCGAGGATGGAGAGTCCGGGTTTACCCAGTGGAAGTGGGTTGTCGAGGATTTGTGGCACACTCTACAACCCGGTTTATCAGAGACGTCGGATTCAGTGGGCAAGAGTTGCGTCGCACAGTGAAGAACTTATCTGAAGTCGACGAAACACTGAGCATGGAAGGTGCCCACTTGAAGACCCCTGTGGCAGGCTGGCGAGTGGATAGAGGCCCAGAGACAGTCTGTAGTTCAAAAAAATAATTATTTTATTATAAATACACAAAAATAAAAGGGCACAAGGGCCAAAACAAAGCAATTTAAACACAAAAAAACCCCAATACAAAAACAAACTTACAAAAACAAGGTTTCCAGGCTGGGCAATGCCTTCACTGGATTCAAATTTACCAAACCAAAACCAACAAACACCAACCTGCTTCCTCAACTCCCTCTTCCCAAATGAGAAGCAGAGGCCTCCTTTTATGTCAGGTGGCTGGGCGCTGATTGATCGTTAATTAACCTAATCAACTAATCAACCCCAGCCACCTGAACATAATAAACCCAGGCAGGTAGGGGAAATTAACCCCATCCTTGCCAATTTAAAAAGGGCAGAGCTTTGCTCTGCCACAACCCCAGAGATGTACCCTACTTAGCTCAATCCAGACGGTTGTCATGCTGATGTGCTGGGGAGGCCGCACTGTGGTTGATCCACGGAGCCAGCATTGCAGCCGTTGTGTGTGCTGATGCACCAGAGAGGCAAATAAGCTGATCCCTGGAGCCGGCATTACACTTCAGCCATTAACACCAGACAGAAGGATATCTACATCATTATATGGAAGGAAATGCAAATGGATGGAGACACATATGGATCACATTAGTTTACTGTGATATTGTTAAGGCTTAACTGACAGCCCTAGTGTGTACTTTCACTACAAAACAATATCTACCGGTAGCGGGGAAATACCATCCAATCAGCAGAGTGGCAAAAGCACAACCACGAAAGCAGCAACAACTTAAAAACATGCCCTTCTGTACGTAGCACCCGGTGGAGTTAAATGACATCAGCAGTCAACAAGCAAGGTCACTTTAATAACATGCTCCCCCCCCCCCCCCCCCCCCCCCCCCCCCCCATCGCGCCTCCCTCCCTGTCAGGAGGTCCTACCCTAATAATTATCTATTATATCAGTATATAATTTTAATACGTCCATTAAAATGTACTCATTACAGGCTATCTTGCCACCAGAAAAAACAGGCTACCTCGGGTAAAGCTGATAATGACATTGAATTGTGTTTTCTTAAATTATAAATGAAATAGACAAAAAAAGCAATAAAAAAGGAAAATGCGTAAAGAACATCTTGCACATACTGCTCTATTCCATACTTACAGGTTGTATAGTATAAAATTATTTATGTTTTTTGCAGACTATTTGAAAAATAATTGAGAATAGTTAGCAGTATGTGTGTAAAGCAAGTACTTTAAATGTATTGAAAGAAATATAAGAAACGTATCATATATTGTAATTATCTACTGTTTATAAGTACATTCAAATAAATGTGTAAATAAAGCAGAATGAGGAAAAAAGCTTGTAATCCCATTTTGACAGACTTAAAAAAGGTATCATGTTTTGCAACTATTAATGATGGTAATATAAGGACAATTTCATTAAGATTATTTTTCTTCCACCAGTGTGCTAATAATTTTTTTTGCATTCTTGCTCTTTTTTAAAGTCTGTAACTTCTTTGTGTATCAGACCATATCCCCCAGAGAAAAAAAGACAATTTGTTGTGAAAATGGCTATTATTCCACACAAACTTTGCTTTTGTGACCAGGACAGTGATATCTCAAAATATCACTATTTCCAATGGGAAAATGGGCAAATGTGTGTCTTTTCATTCACATAAAGTCAGAAAAAAACAACATATGAATACAAATTAACATGTATTTATACTAAAATAATACAAAGATGACTACAAAAGATTTAGAAGTGAGTAGTTTTTCGAGATTTACAATTATACTGTATTTATAGTATAATTGCAAATCTCGAAAAACTACTCACTTCTAAATCTTTTGTAGAAAGATGTGACTTTATGTGAACGAAAAGACACATATTTGCCCATTTTCCCATTGGAAATAGTGATATTTTGAAATATCACTGTCCTGGTCACAAAAGCAAAGTCTGTGGGGAATAATAGCCATTATTAAATAACACTTACTACCCAGGAACAAAAAAATTATTTTTTTTTGTTACACAGTGTAATCGGTGTATCGTGAAAGAGTGGGCTCACAACTATTTGTATCATGGAAATTTACTATCGTTTCATCCCTATAATATATATATATATATATATATATATATATATATATATATATATATATATATGTCACAAAGACAGCCAAAGTGGGCAGCGTCAGAACCAGGAAGGAATGAACACAAAGACAGGACAGTGAAGTGAAATGATGATGGCGCCTGCTTGCGCCGGTTTATTGCAAAATAAAAGGGTTGAACAAACAGAAACAGAACACGGCACTCTAAACCAAAATAAATAGTTACACAAAACGGACTATACAGACAAACACGGTGCATGGACAGACACACTAACAAACACGGTGAGCAGATAAATAAACAAGTATCATGCTGGTCCCACCAGCACGCAATAGCAATTAATATTATATTCTAATTCTCCTCCTCTCTCTCCCGTTCTCCATTCACCGAACACCCAAACACGAGTGAGTAAAACGTGCATCTATATATACTGTTGTGCTGGGATTCAATTACCAATTAATTATTCACTTGAATCCCAGCATGTGAATTAATAAAGTGCAATTCCCCGTGCTCACATATTACATTTTACTTGCACATGAAGTGCTGTGCAATCCTCGTGCCTAAATACAAATATACATTTTAAACACTTGTGTTACACAGACCCGTTTATATCCCGTGTACCAATTACTATACACCAACATTTAACAAACCACAAGCAACATAACAGATAATATACACAGGGGCAGGCACTTTGTCACATATACCCCCACCCCTGTGCAAAGCACACATGGCCTCAATGGCCACCTCCCCCCTTAAAAGCCCAAAAGTCCAGCACAAAGTCCCGGGCCAGGACCGGAGGCTTCAAGGGGCCCAAAGGTCGTAAGGCTGTCAGCAGCAATGCTGACAGCAGGGTGGCATACTCCTGCCAGGGTAGTCCTGGCAGCGGAAAGGCTGCTTGGGGGGGGTGGTCTCCTGACCTCCCCCCTTCTTTGGAGCTGGCAGCTCCCCTTGGTGGGGCTTTGACCACAGTACTTCCGGCAGTGGGAGCAGGTCTCCTGACCTCCCCCACGATTTCCGGCAGCGAAACTGTTGCAGTGGGAGCAGGTCTCCAGACCTTCCCCCCGATCTCCGGCAGTGAAACTGCTACTGGGGTTGGTGGTCTCCAGACCTCCTCTCCCTTCTTCATGGCCGGCAGCTCCCCTTTGTGGGGTTCCAGCCACAGTACCTCCTGCTGTGATGCGGCACAACAGGCAGCCCCAGGTGATGCGGAGTGGCTGGCAACCCCAGGCGATGCCAGGTAGGCATCCTTGGGAGAGTGGCAGGGATCCTTGGGAGAGGTGTGACAGGCATCCTTGGGCGAAGCGAGGCAGGCAACCTTGGGAGAAGCGAGGCAGGCAACCTTGGGAGAAGCGAGGCAGGCAACCTTGGGAGAAGCGAGGCAGGGAGTCAGGACAAGCTGATGTGCTGGCCCTCTTCGAAGTCGCTGCGGCCGGGCCATTTTTCCCCGTGCTCCCCTCAGCAGACTATGTAGTGACTGCTGAGGAATGCCAGCATCAAGTCCTGGTAGTCTTTCTTGCACAGGGAGAGACAGCTCCTGCTCCTCTCCCCCTGATGGTGATGGAGGCAGAGGCAGCTCCAGCTCCTCTCCTCGTGAGGGTGGGGGAAGTGATACCAGCAGGCATCATCCTCTGCTGGTGGGGAAAGTGATACCAGCACGTATTCATCCTCTGTTGGTGGAAAGGGGCCCAGCAGGCATTTACCCTCTGCTGGTAGGGGAAATGATACCAGCAGGCATTCACCCTCTGCTGGTGGAGAGGGACCCAGCAGGCATTCACCCTCTGCTGGTGGAAGGGGACCCAGCAGGCATTCACCCTCTGCTGGTGGACGGGGACCCAGCAGTCATTCACCCTCTGCTGGTGGAGGAGGCAGAGGCAGCTCCTGCTGCTCTGCTCCTGGCGGTGGAGGAGGCGGAGGCAGCTCCTGCTGCTCTGCTCCTGCCGATGGAGGTGGTGGAGGCAGAGGCAGCTCCTGCTGCTCTGCGCCTGCCGGTGGAGGTGGCGGAGGCAGAGGCAGCTCCTGCTGATCTGCGCCTGCCGGTGGAGGTGGTGGAGGCAGACGCAGCTCCTGCTGCTCTGTGCCTGCCGGTGGAGGTGGTGGAGGCGTATAGTCTCCTGGCGGTGGAGGTTGGAGCAGCGTGTAGTCTCCTGGCAACAGAGGTGGGACCGGTGTGTAGTCTACCCTTGTCACAGGGGACTGGTGCAGCTGTTCCTCCTGCTCTGGAGACAGCGGTGAGACCTCTCCCTCTGGCGCCAGAGAGGGCAGCAACGGCTCCTCTCTCTCTGGCTCTGGAGGCGAAATCAGCAGGCATACTTTCTTTGCTGGTGGATATTGGAACGGTTGACGCTCTGCCTTCCTCTTCTCCTTTCCCCTTCTCTGCCTCCTCCTCCCCTTCCTCTCCTGGGCCAGTTCCTCCTCTTCCTCTTGGTAGGGGCAGCAGAAGGGACAGTTGGCGAACAGATGGTCCTGGTCGCAGAGGAGGCACCCCGGCGATGGCTTGTTACATCGCCGTGGATGTCTGGCCCTTAGGCGGCACTCCTCCTCCCTGTCCTTCACTTCTTTATCCTCCTTCCATCCCATTTTTTTTGTGTGTTTTTTTTGTTTTATACAACAACACCTCTCCTGATCTGACGCTTGAAGGCTCTATTAATCCCACTGCTGACACCACGTGTCACAAAGACGGCGGCATCAGAACCAGGAAAAGGAATGAACACAAAGACAGGACAGTGAAGTGAAATGATGATGGCGCCTGCTTATTGCAAAATAAAAGGGCTGAACAAACAGAAACAGGACACGGCACTCTACGCCAAAATAAATAGATATACAAAACGGACTATACAGACAAACACGGTGCACGGACAGACACACTAACAAACACGGTGAGCAGATAAATAAACAAGTATTGTGCTGGTCCCACCAGCACGCAATAGCAATTGATATTTAATTCTAATTCTCCTCCTCTCTCTCCCGTTCTCTACTCACCGAACACCCAACCTCGAGTGAGTAAAACGTGCATCTATATATACTGTTGTGCTGGGATTCAATTACTAATTAATTATTCACTTGAATCCCAGCACGTAAATTAATTATGTGCAGCCTTGTGCTCACATATGAACTACTTTAAATGTACGTGAAGTGATGTACAATCCCGTGCCTAAACACAAATATACATTTTAAACACTCGTGTTACACAGACCCTTTTATATCCCGTGTACCAATGACTATACACCAACATTTAACAAACCACACGCAACATAACAGATAATATACACAGGGGCGGGCACTTTGTCACAATATATATATATTATATTAGTACTGTTATGCAACACCCAACACCCCTGTGTGAAAAAGTAATCGCCCACTCAATAACTGGTTAAGCCACCTTTAGCAGCAATAATTGCAACCAAACGCTTCCTGTAGTTATTGGTCAGTCTCTCACAGTGCCATGGAGGAATTTTGGCCCACTCCTTCATGCAGAACTTAGTGACATTTGTGGGTTTTTGATCATAAACTACTTGTTTCAGGTCCTGCTACAACATCTCAATGGGGTTGAGGTCTGGACTTTGACTAGACCATTCCAAAACATTTAATTTCTTGTTCTTCAACCATTGTGATGTAGACTTGCTTGTGTGTTTCGGATCATTGTCTTGCTGCATGACCCAGCTGCACTTCAGCTCCAGCTTATGGACAGATGGCCTGAAATTTTCCTACAGAATTCTCTGATACAGAGCAGAATGCATAGTTCCTTCAATGACAGCAAGTCGTCCAGGTCCTGATGCAGCAAAGCATCCCCAAATCATGACACTACCACCACCATGCTTGACCATTGGTATGAGGTTCTTTTTTTGTGGAATACAGTGTTTGGTTTTCGCCAGACATAAACGGGGCCCATGTTGGCCAGAAAGTTCCACTTTTGACTTCTCTGTCCATAGAACATTGTTCCAGAACTCATGAGGATCATCCAGGTGCTTTTTGGCAAACTTGAGACGAGCATTCATGTTCTTTTTAGTGAGCAGTGGTTTCCGCCTTACTACTCTGCCATGAATCCTATTTTTGCCCAGTGCCTTTCTGATGGTGGAGTCATGAACAGCCGAGGCGAGAGAGGCCTGCAGATCCCTTGATGTTGTTCTAGGGTTCTTTATGACTTCCTGGATGACTTTATGCCTTGCTTTTGGAGAGATTTTGGCAGGACGGCCACTTCTGAGAAGACTCATTACTGTTCCCAACTTTCTCCATTTGGACAATATGGCTCTGACTGTAGTTTGGTGGATCCCCAGACTCTTAAGACTCCCTGAGTCTAATCTAATCCCCTGAGACTTATCCAATTATGATCTTCAGTTTTGTATTTAAGATATATCTTTTTTGTCAATAAAAACTTTTTTCCCCATTAACAGTGCAGAGTATGGTGTGTAGATAAGTGGAAAAAAATCCTCATTTAATGCACGAAATTCTGAGGCACTGACACAACAAAATCAAAGGGGTGTACTTTCCATACTTTCCATATATACATGGTCAGTTAAAATTTTATCTAGGCCAGTAAAAACACTACCTCAGCGGACCAAGGGGCCAGTAGTAAAAAAAACTAAAAATGTAGAGCCCTGCTTCACTACTTTTTTCTACTCTTGTAAATTCCTGTTTTAGCCAGGCCTACCAGGAAGTTTGCATGCTGGCCTGTGATTTTTGTTTTTTTCCTGTAACTGGTTCTGAAAATAAAAACTGTGGTGTTAAAAATCAGATTAATACCAGAAAAAAGACTAGCCAAAAGATTAAACATGGGAGCTAAATGGGAGCATGTACTGAAACAATGAAACACGGTCCCTCTCTGAGCACAGAACGGACAGGAATCAGGCCCAATGGGGTTAATAATACTAATAAAAGAATTAACAGCCACAACAGTATGCAACACCCCCACTGCAGATCGCCAGCTCTTTTATTGAGGGAGGTTTATACAAGCTGTTCCAAGCAGGCGCTATGTTCTCTTCTTCTCCCAGCCCAGCCCTCCAGGGCGTGTCAGTGAGTACAGTGAGCAGAGCTTGGTGCTGCATCTGCACACAAGGAGTGCATCCCCAGCTCTACACTCAGTCTCTCTGTGCTCAGCCAGAAGCCCTGCCGCAGGTCCAAAAGGTGGCGCAGCTTTGTGAAACAAGTTCTGATCAGCCGAGAGAGAGACAGAGAGAGAGAGACTGTGCTCTTGTGCAGAGAATGTCCTGCCCAAACCATAACAACTGAAAAAGCGTTTCTCTAAATACATATAGAAATACAGGAATAGAAATAAGGTGCCCATTGCATACTGTAGCAGTTTGATCCACTCCTGGTTTTACTCTGAGTTTAATAAGACACACCTGAGCTTGTTATCTATACACACTGGGGCTAATCAAGCTAGTAAAACCTGGAATGAGTAAAGCTGCTGTTCAATAGGAGTCTTAATTATACCCCTGGAACTACAATATTTCTCAATTGTGCTTAAGTCTGCTTAAAGTTCCCAGCGAGTTTCCTCTTGCATTTTTTATTTCTTTCATGTACTGACAGCCACCCCTGCAGGACATTGTTCTGAGACCTCCCCTGCTTGGACACTATTGAGGACCCCCCTCCCTGCAGGACATTGTACTGAGACCTCCCCTGCTGGACACTACTGAGGACCCCCCCTTTCCTGCAGGACACTGTACTGAGACCTCCCCTGCTGGACACTACTGAGGACCCCCCTTCCCTGCAGGACACTGTACTGAGACCTCCCCTGCTGGACACTACTGAGGACCCCCCTCCCTGCAGGATATTGTACTGAGACCTCCCCTGCTGGACACTACTGAGGACCCCCCTCCCTGCAGGACATTGTACTGAGACCTCCCTTGCAGGACAGTGTACTGACACACCTCCTGCACAGGATACTGTACTGAGACCCCCTTTCCCTGCAGAACACTGTACTAAGACCCCCTTCCCCTGCAGAACACTGTACTGAGAGCCCCTTCCCCTGCAGAACACTTTACTGAGACCCCCTTCCCCTGTCGGACTCTGCACCGAGACCCCCTTCCCCTGCAGGACTCTGCACTGAGAGCCCCTTCCCCTGCAGGACTCTGCACTGAGAGCCCCTTCCCCTGCAGGACTCTGCACTGAGAGCCCCTTCCCCTGCACGACTCTGCACTGAGAGCCCCTTCCCCTGCAGGACTCTGCAATGAGAACCCCTTCCCCTGCAGGACTCTGCACTGAGCCCCCCTTCCCCTGCACGACTCTGCACTGAGAGCCCCTTCCCCTGCAGGACTGCATTGAGAGCCCCTTCCCCTGCAGGACTGCACTGAGAGCCCCTTCCCCTGCAGGACTCTGTAGTAATAATAACAATACATTTAAATTTATATAATGCTTTTCAAAACCCAAAGCACTTACATAGCTGAGACAAGACAAGACACAAGACGAAAGGGCAAGATAAAATAGTGATAAAAATACATTCAACAAAATAAGGAACAGCATTAACACAGATCCTTGAATTCCAGTTTAAAAGATTGTTTTGAGACAGCTGGGCAGTGAATTCCAGAGACGTGGAGTAGCACTGCAGAAAGCTCTGTCTCCCATGGACAGAAGCTTAGTTTTAGGTGGTCGAAGATAACCAGGAGTTGGAAGACGGGAGAGTATGAACAGGAGAGTACACATGAAACAAGTCGCGCAGATATCCTGGTGCAGTGCCGTGGAGCGACTTGTACGTGAGGAGAATGATCTTAAAGTCCATCCTGTATCCTATTGGGAGCCAATGTACAGACAGTGTACTGAGACCCACCCCCCCAGGACAACGTACTGAGACCCCCCCCTGCAGGACACTGTACAAAGAACTCCCCCAACCCCACCCCCACAGGACACTGTACTGGGGTTGGATTCCTGACTGCGGAGGCTCAGCTCCAGGCACGGAGACACAACATGTCCTCACCTGCACCTCACGTGAATCACATACAGAGAATGCACACTGCAGCAGCAGCAACTTCGCCAACGATGATTCACATAGCATCCCTAAAAGCAGTTCCATAAATCTTACTTGTTTTGCTACACAGGTTTACAATGTGCGCTTCTGAAAGAGATGTTACAGCAGGTATTTTTCTTTTAAAACATGTTGCTTTATGTTTAATGAAAGTTCTCAGCTTCCATCCCATTTCCATGAAATCTGTTACCCTGGTACTTCATAGGTCATTTCTTACAGGTCAAAGACTGTTACTGACTAAAAGCATGCAAGGTCAATAAGAAAGCAGCTGGTTGGTTATTGACAGGGAAGACATTGATGGAGTTGGGACAATTTTATCCTCCAGATGACCAGGAAGTGCGACACGATCTGAAAGCATGGCTTGCAAACGGCATTTAAACAAGTGTAGTACCAGATATCATGTTTTAAATGACAATACATGTTTACAACTGAAGTGGAGCTCTGTCTGGCTCTCTGCAGCTTTAATAACAACCGCCCCCCCCCCCCCCCCCCCCAGTGTAATTTAACAATAAACAGTGCAGCTCGTTTTCTCTCTCTCTTCTCTTTCTCTTTCTCTCTTTCTTTCTTTCTCTCTTTCTTTCTGTCTCTCTCTCTGAACAGTTATATAAAACTCAGCTCTGCATGGCAATTATCTCAAAACGCAGGAGGACATAAAACACATGGAAAGAGTCCTGAATTAATTGGAATGGGGGGGGGGGGTTCTGTTTCATTCCCTGAAACTTTTTAAATACCTTAATATGAGTCTTTCGCCTGTTTCTTATTTAGATGTAATTGTTTCTAAGAGTTCGCTGGCTCCTTCTAATCAGTGTGCTTTCTCTTGACCTCTTTGCATGACAGACCTCACACAGCACAGATAAATACACTTTCAATCTGATTAGAGGGAGCACAAAACACTTAGAAACATATGAAAGATTGCATGCATTCAGCATATAACTGTACATGGACAAGACTGAAGAAATGACTACTATATTCGGCCAGCCTTACTGACTGAGTGCACCTTAACCAATACTTCAGGGACAACACAGAAATCAGGACCAGAAGGCACATAATTGGAAATGAAAGGGACTGAGGGAAGAAGAAAAGGCAAAGTGGTGAGGGGATGGGATGGGTTGCTGAGGGTTACCTAATCACTGGGATTATTTAAGATCCAACTTGGCAAAGTTTTGAGATCAATCAACAGCTAGAAATAGGGTAAGCACTGATGGGCTGAACCTCTTCTGTTCTGGAGTGCAGATCTGAATGCAGCGCTGCGTGCAGATCGGAATGCAGCCATCCCTCCTTCCTCTATGTTAAACAGTACCCCCCTCCCTCCCTCTATATTAAACAGAATCCCTCCTTCTCTCTTTTCTCTCTCTAGGGTGACTGTGTTCATCCTCAGGTTATGACATATTGCCACGTATAGACCAAGCAGTCTGGCTGTGTGTTAGTCTTCCCCCAGAAGGATTGACAGATTCTGGGTATCATGCATTTTGGGGAATTCTAAATTGCTGAATTTGGGGAATAAAATGTCCCTTATGTTTTTTATATTTTTCAGTGTGTTAGTAAGGGAATCTCTGTCTTTACTTCTCCTGTCCCGCAGTGACCACAGAGCCTGTTCTCCCTGCCAGCCAGGTTTGCCTGTGTCAGACTTTTTCAATGGCCAGGTGGTGGTAACTAAGTCGGTATTTGGTCAGGATCTGCCTCTGCTTTGTGTTTGACAGTTACCAGGTATTCTGCCAGGGTGTAATTTCTATTTAGGGTCCGATAGCACTCTAGTTTGTTTTGTGTTTTACTGTTTGTGTCCCAATGGTCCAGACAGGAGTGTTTCAGGTTTTATAAATTTGGTTTACACTAATTAAAATTGTTTTTGCAATTCTCTCTCTCTCTCTGTTAGTTTAGCTGCTGTACTGATGGGATGAGCTGGAGACAAGGCTACTGTATTACTACACTGACACACACACAGACACAGATACAAAGAGAGACAGAGAGAGCGAGTCACTATAGCGTCACTATCCTCTGGGCATGCAGAGTCATAACACCGGTATCTCTAGTTAAAAATCTCATTGCTTTCTTTTTAAAATATCAACGCAGTTGTATTTAGTCTGCAAGTTCCTGCGCATGCTAAAGAGAGCCAGCCCGCTGCCACATTTGTAGCCTGCTTTAAATTACTTTACGATTTCAGCTTGAGTGTCTTGAAATAAGATAACACTGGCTGCAACTCTACTGTTGTTTTTTATACACAAATAAGCTTACTTGATTTGAAAAACATTATGAACAATACAAGCAACTTCTTACACTACTTGGTTTCATTGATTGAGTAGTAAACAACAAAATATGAAAACTGAACATTAATTTCAACAAAGAACAACGGCAACCTTTTTAATGAAAAAAATATACATTGTAGTCTACTTCAACAGGAACATTAGCCTGATATATTATATTAAACCAAAATAACAAAAATAATAATGATCTGGTTCTCTTGCTTTTTTCAATGAATACAATTTAACTAATAGAGAATAAAAACATTCTAAGTTAACAACTACCTTAGTCTAAGGTTAATTAATTGTTTGTGTAATCTACCAGCAGCTTCTGTTGCATACACATCGCTAATAACATAGAACGTGGGTCAAACCAATGTTGTTGGGGTGCGTATTTTGTTTTTTAAACCATTTAAATGCATACCCATAATAAAACATGTGTACAGGCTTTTTTTATTTATTATTATTTGTCTTGCGGTTACTTTAATTAATTTCTCTGCATACACTGCTCCTTATATATGATGTAGAATATGTGATTGTAAACATCTAATACAAGTACATACAATACTGTTTCAAATAAACATGTTATGATTTTGAATATGGGCTTCTTAGGGTTGGTATTATTGTCATTGCTTCCGCCCCGGCACATCTTTCTTTACAAATTAAGCACTGCCTGCATGTGTTAGGCCTTGTCAGTGTTTCAGATTGCACAAGAGGTTTGAAAGTTGTACTCGCACGATCTGCCGATAATAACCCTCTATAAGCGCTTTTGCTGTGTGAAATGTTTACGACTGTATTACACCGGCACAGATTGCGCAATTTCATTCTGTGTGAAAGGGTGTTTTGCACACTCGTTAAAACGTTTCAGAGACGGCATAGTGTCTGCATTTCTGTGTGAAAATGGTGAGAGACACATACACTCACCAACTGACACGCAACCTACAGATGCAACAATGAATGATTGTTGGCCCTGGTTCCCTATCTGTTGCTGCCTGTATACAGTGCATTACATGTGTAGCACAGGCATGCTTCCAGCTGTAGCTGAAGACTGTTACACTGCTTATTACCAGCCCAATACTCCAGTAGGTCACTGAGAGATATATATATATATATATATATATATATAGGAAACATCGTATACCACCTATATATAATATTATATAATATATATATAATAATTAGTATTCATTCTTCGTGTTCCCTTACTACATTCTTAAAGTTTTGTTTTATTAAAGCTGCAGCCAGACAGACAGAGCCTCACAATCCTGCTCAGTTTGACACTACAATATAATCTTGATTGCTTGGCACTTCTTTAAATTTGGGTTACAAAAAATTAACCATTCTGACAGTATGGACCCCTCCACCTCTCCTCGTGCCAAATCCAGCTGAGCAGTATACACGGATTAAAAATAAAACTCCGAGATCCACAGTCCCAGAACGTCCTGGTTTCAGCACCCCTACACCAGGACAGCGACCCGAACCCGCTCTTTATAACACAATCCAAATGTCTTTTCAGTAGCTAAAACGCACAGGGTAGCAATACTGATCAGGGCGGGGGTCAATTACGTTTTAATCAATACCAATACAGCATTGATCAGATTTGCAATTCGCATTCTGTTAAAATGAGTTTCACAACAATTACTATGTCTCTAAAATATCCAATCTGGAAGGAATGGGAATTGAAATTTAAAAACAGCAATTTGACCCAACCTTGATACTGGTGTGCGACAACACCTGTATATGTTTTATGCGAAATTATATGTTTGAATGAATAAGTAAATAAATTTTACCTGCGTTTGTATTCGTCCCTCTCTCGTTTCACCTTTGCCAGCACGTTGTAAAGCGCTCGTATCTCAGGAGTGATGGTGTCGATCTGAACCCCGACTCCGTCCGGGTGGACCCAGGAGACACCGGGCCCGGTATAGCGGGCCTCCAAACCGGCGCCAAGTTTTCGGGTGTGGTTGTAAGACCAGATAGTCCCCGGCATAAAACGAGGCGAATTGGAGCCGCTGCCGGTTTGAGTCGAGCCATTGGAACTGTTGTTGACCTGAGCGCAATTCGAATCTAGCGCTAGGACTGACGTCAGCGCAGGGGTGAACAAAGTACTAGTCCCAATACGGTATCCCCCAGTACCTTGACTGGTGTTACTGGCGGCCGAGCTGGACGATACAAAGCCGGTTCGGCCCTGGACGGGCCCGACGAAGCCAGTCTGGATCCCTTGATCCCGGGTCAGCGGTTTCCTCTGCTTGCCTCTGTTGTCGTCCAGCGCCTGCTGCAGCTGTTTCTCCAGGATCTTATTACGCCGCTCCAGTTCGTGGACCTTCGCCAGGAAGCAGCGGAACCGCAGATTCAAGGTCTTCAGGACGCTGATGTTGGATCCCAGGTCGTTTCTCAGGGCCATGGCCGGTTGGAAACCAGGTCCGTTGCAGTGGTTGATGGCGGCGGCGTTTATATTGATGTTGTTGAAGTTAAGATTTTGCTGCAGAGACTCTAACTCGACCCCCCCGGCGCCCGGCGAAAAGAAATCTAGGCTGGCGTGCTCAAAGATGAGCCCGTCAGCCCCAAACCCGTCTGAGGAAGCGAGCGACCCAAACAAAGAATTCATGCTCTTTGGGAAAGAGGACATGCACTGACCGGTCTGCAGGAGAGTCTTTAGGGGGATACGGCAAAGAGGTGTGTCTTTAGACAGGAATGTCTTTTTTTTCCTTGTGGTCTCACGCACTAGCAATCTCAATCGCTCTCTCTCTCTCTGCTTTTCTCATTGGCATTGAGGCGATAAAGCCTGCTGACGTCACGATCTTTTTTCCTCCCCAAAATGGAGGAGAGGGGAGAGATGTATGTGAGTGAGATGCAACTATTTTCCGTTTGGTTTCACAACAAAGAAAAACAAGGCCGATTCCGTTATTCTAGTTCTTTATTTATTGTCAGGGTTTTAACTTTTCTGTTTCCAGTTGTTGACAATAGTGTCCTTGTTGGTCATTATTTTTTGTCTTTCAATATATCGGACCAGTCAGCATTTCATGCAAAACAAGTTCCAATTCTGGACAGGAAGTTAGATTTAAAGGCCATTAAAAAAAAAGGAGGGGGGGGGGGGTATTTATTCGATACCACCCATCTTATTTACTTGGCTCATTTAACCCATTAAGTACCTTTTTTTAAAATTTAGTAAATCAGAACCCGTTACATTACATTGAGACTAAACCTTTTGTGGTTGACAAAATTAGAGGAAATCATGGTAGCAATATAGTTAGAGAGAAAATTCAAATAACAGGTCAATGCTGCCAGTTGAAAAGGCTCCACAAAAGGACAAAGTAGCCTGTGCTGAAACGAGGACCACGACACTGGCAAACTTGTATCCATCCCAACACATTAGCAATCAATTAGTTAATGAAGATAACCGGTTAATTAGACATAAATAATCGGTCAGTAGTTACCAAATAAAAAATCATTTGTATTCGAAAGATTAGAAATGGGGTCTTCATTTAAAAGCCTCTTGCTTTAAAGTTTTGCAGTGAAAGCAAAAAAAGTTTTCCAGTGCAATTTATATCCTCCCCTCTAAGTCCTGGTTCTATTGTTTCACTTTTCTGTTTGTATTTTGTTTCCTTTTAAGTTTGTGTTTTCGTTATATTATAAATAAAAGTATATAAATCATTTTGTAGAACAGCACCCATGATTTCAGAATGCAAACCAAAGGGGGTTGTTAATATATGAGGGAGCAGGGGAAAGGAGAGAGAGCTAGGGGAAGGAGATAGGGAGAGAGAGGGTGGTAGGTACAGCAGCACTGCAATATGATGCAGAGGGGGAGGGAGGGGCTTAATATGAATCATTGAGGAAAGCAGAGAAAACTCAACACAACTACAGCTAGCAGTGAGTGAATGTGTGTGTGTGTGTGTGTGTGTGTGTGTGTGTGTGTGTGTGTGTGTGTGTGTGTGTGTGTGTGTGTGCCTCTGAGTGTGCGAGTGTATGTGTGTGTCTGTCTGTGGGTGTGTTTGTCTGTGTGCGTGAGTGTCTGAGAGTGAGTGTCAGTCTTTGTATCAGTCTGTGTGTCAGACTACAGTATCAAAGCCTGATGTATGTTAGGAAGAGGGTGAAGGTCCTCAGGGAATGTTACCAAGTATTAGATAACTTTTGATTTTGATCAGAGGCAGTCATTTTAATTAAAAGCAGACTTCACAGCCTTCCACAATCTCTACATGTTAAACTGTCTCTTGTTAATTTATGGTTCATGATTCCCTTGTTAGCTGAATATAATTTATATTTCAGGAGGTTGTAAATATTTCAGTTCTAACATTTTCTTAAACATCATAACATATCTGGCCCGACTCAGTCACCTGAAGCTATTCTCCCTTCCACACTATGCTGGGTATGAAAACAAACATGAAAAGGACTGAACACAATATTAGAAACACCTGCCATAACACTGTCAATACGGTGTAGACCATGGGACTGATTCATCTGTCATAGCACTGTCAATAGGTTATACACCATGGGAATGATTCTCCCACCTAGGCAGTTTAATAACATACTAAAGTTTGTAGTAGAAGGATAGAGTTAGCTGCTTAAATTGTCTACATGCTACCTGCTTAAATGGCTTGTCAAGCCAGTGGACACAGTTCTACTAAATCACATTCACCAGAGGCTGTGCAGGAAATAAGTTTGTGAAGTTTCCTTTTTTTACTAATTCAGTTTTTTGATTTTCATTACATGAAAGGCGCTGTTATGTACTTCTTGCTAATATTGGTGTCACAAAGACGGCTGCAGTGGGTGACATCAGACCAGAAAACCAGGAACCAGGAAATAAACAACAGAGCAGTGGAGTTTGGTGAAACTCAGCAATTGGTTTCGCTCAGCATTTAATAATGAAATAGTCAGAAAATAAAAGGTTGTAAAGACAAAACATACAGGACACAGCACTTTCGCCAAAATAGAGAGACAAACAAAATGGACTACACAGACAACAAACATGGCGAGCTGATATTTTATTATTATTATTATTATGTTTTGTCTGAGTGAGTGAAAACATACAGCTTTTATGCAGCTGTACCGAGACTCGATTGCTAATCAATCATTCAATTGGAGTCTCGGTACAACTGCACATGAATTAATGAAGTGCAATTCCCCGTGCTCGCATATTATTACATTTTACCTGCACGTGAAGTGCTGTGCAATCTTCGTGCCTAAATACAAACATACATTTAAAACAACTCGTGTTCCACAGACCCATTTATATCCTGTGTACCAATGACTATACACCAACATTAACACACAACACGCAACATACAACACAAAATGCACACAGGGACAGGGCAACAGGCCACATTGACCCCTGCGGCCAAGCAGAACTGACGGCGGCCCTTGGTGAAGCAGTTCCGGTGACCCCAGACGAAGCAGAGCCGGCAGCCCCAGGTGACGGGGAGTGGCAGGCAACCCCAGGTGATGAGAAGCAGCAGGCAACCCTAGACGATGCGAAGCGGCTGGCAACCCCAGGCGATGCCAGGCAGGCATCCTTGGGCGAAGCGAGGCAGGCATCCTTGGGCGAAGATGTATGGGGAGTTAGGACAAGCTGAGATGCGGGTTTTGGCCCACTTTTCGGCCACTGCGGCCGGGCGGTTCTTCCCCATGCTTCCCCAAGGGCTGCTGAGGACCACAAGCATCTAGTTCTGGTCCTTCTGGTGAAGGGAGAGGCAGCTCCTGCTCCTCTCCCCCTGATAGTGATGGAGGCAGAGGCAGCTCCAGCTCCTCTCCTCATGATGGTGGGGGAAGTGGTACCAGCAGGCATTCATCCTCCGCTGGTGGAAAAGGACCCAGCAGGCATTCATCCTCTGCTGGTGGACAGGGACCCAGCAGGCATTCATCCTCTGCTGGTGGATGGGGACCCAACAGGCATTCTTCCTCTGCTGATGGAGGTGGAAACAGCTGTCCCTTGGGCTTTGGATTCCCGCGGTCCCCCCTGTCTGGGCGCTGGACGCTCACTGTCCCCCTGTCTGGACGCTGGGCGCACAGGCTCCTCCCCCTCTGTATATTGCCTGGGGCAGATAGCCAACATGTGCCCATACACCCCGTAGCTGGGGCGCAACTCTGCCACAAGGTTCTTTAAAAAAACTTTCCAACTGTCATCCCCGACCTCCTCCTCCTGTTGCTGCAGTTGCTGCTGCAGCTTTTTCCTGCCACTCCTTCTCCTCACCTTCCTCTCCTGAGCCGGTTCCTCCTCCTCCTCTTGGAAGGGGCAGACAGTCACCACGTGCCCATACACCCTGCAGGTGAAGCACCAACCTTGGTCCTCCAGGCTGCCGAGGAGCTCCTCTGGGTCAATGCAGCCATCTCTCCAACCTTCCTTTTTTTTTAATTTCCAAAAAAACTGCGGTTCCTGCTCTGGTGTGCGTCTAGGAGGTGCTGGTAATCCCATGATGACAACACGTGTCACAAAGACGGCTGCAGTGGGTGACGTCAGACCAGAAACCAGGAACCAGGAAATAAACAACAGAGGGGTGGAGTTTGGTGAAGCTGAGCGATTGGTTTCGCTCAGCGTTTAATAATGAAACAGACAGAAAATAAAAGGTTGTAAAGACAAAACACACAGGAACGGACTACACAGATAAACACGGTGAGCTGATATTTAACTATTATTATTATTATTATTATTATTATTATTATTATTATTATTTATTATTATTATTATTATTATTATCATCACCCCTGTTCTCCACTCACCAAACACACAACCCTGAGTGAGTGAAAACATGTAGCTTTTATGCAGCTGTACCGAGACTCGATTGTTAATCAATCATTCAATTGGAGTCTCGATACAACTGCACATGAATTAATAACTTGTGTTTCACAGACCCATTTATATCCTGTGTACCAATGACTATACACCAACATTAACACAAAATATACAACACAAAATACACACAGGGTCGGGGCAACATTGCCACAATTGGACTCGGCTTTCATCAAGATAAAATGATGAACCAACCAAGACGTAACTTCCTTGTAATATAAGAGCCTTCACCGCTGTTCCTCCAGGTACTGTGGATTTCCTATTGGCCTGGTGTTGTTGGCTGACTTGTAATGCTGGCTCTAGGGATCCGCTTATTTGCAGCCTCACTAGCACCATGGCAGCCGTATAGAATGGGCTGGGAGAGGCACTTCACAGGGGTCATTAGGTGGGACCTCCCGTCTTCAGTATTCCATCAACATGCCCACAAAACCACAGGAAGGCTCAATAGTGATGCACTTTTGCAATTTTGCAGTTTTTCCCCTATATTTATATACTATACATTTAACATAGATTACTCTGGTTTGCCATGTTTATTAATTTGCTTTATCACACCTCTGTGCTTTACAATGCTTACCACTGCTTTCACTGTGCTTTATTACACTTTGCTGTGCTTTTACTGTGGGGGAACTATCAGGTTATTGATTATATAAACACAGGTACCGCCAAATTTATTGGCAACCTTGATAAAGATGAGGAAAAAGGCTGTATAAAATAAACAACACAGGTAATGAGCTATATTGTGATTTTGCAACATGTGGAATATATTGTACTTTATTAATGATTCAAGGGAATCAACCAAAATTACGTATTTCTCAAATTATAAATTTATTTCCAAAAAAATTAAGTGTCACAATTACTGGCACCCTTGTTTTCAATACTTTGTGCACCCTCCCCTTCAAAGGATAATGGCACTGAGCCTTTGTCTATAATTTTTTATGAGATTGGAGAATACGTTGGAAGAGATCTTAGACCATTCCATCATACAGAATCTTTCCAGATCCTTGATCTCCTTCGTTCTGCACTTACAGACTGCCCTTTTCATTTCAAACCAGAGGTTTTCAATGGGATTCAAGTCCGGAGACTGAGATGGCCATTGCAAAATGTTGATTTTGTGGTCAATTAACCATTTCTTTGTGGATTTTGATGTGTGTTTGTTGTCATTGTCTTGCTGGAAGATCCACTTGCAGCCACATTTCAGCCTCCTGCCAGAGGCAACCAAGTTTCATGATGCCGTTGACCTTAACAAGGTCCCCAGGACCAGTGGAAGCAAAACAGCCCCATAAAATCAAAGATCCACCACCATATTTTACAGTAGGTATGAAGTTCTTTTCTGCATGCACATCCTTCTTTCGATGCCAAACTCACTGCTGGTGTGCGTGGCCAAAGAGCTCTATTTTCGTCTCATCTGACCATAGCACCCGGTTCCAATCCAAGTACCAATGCTGTTTAGCAAACTCTACGCTTACATTTGTTAGTTGCTCTCAATAAAGGCTTTTTTCTGGCAACATTTCCAAATAGGCTATTGGCATGGAGGTGGCATCTAATTGTAGATTTGGAGACTTGGTGACCCCAAGAATTAACCAAGTTCTGTAATTCTCCAACTGTGGCCCTTGGATTTTTCTTTGCCTCCTGAACCATCTTCCTCACTTTACATGAGGGCAAGATGCACTGTTCCACTGGTTTTGAACTTCTTAATTATTGCCCTAATAGTATATTTAGGTTTTTAGCTATTTTTTGTGCCTATTACCTGATTTAAGAACATAAGAAAGATTATAAATGAGAGGAGGCCATTCAGCCCATCTTGCTTTTTTGGTTGTTAGTAGCTTATTGATCCCAGAATCTCATTAAGCAGCTTCTTGAAGGATCCCAGGGTGTCAGCTTCAACAACATTACTGGGGAGTTAGTTCCAGACCCTCACAATTCTCTGTGTAAAAAAGTGCCTCCTATGTTCTGTTCTGAATGCCCCTAATCTCCATTTGTGCCTTTTAAACCCAGAATAATTCTGGTCGCTCTTCTTTGCACTCTTTTTAGAGCAGCAATATCCTTTTATAGTGAGATGACCAGAACTGAACACAATATTCAAGATGGGGTCTTACTAATGCATTGTACAGTTTTAAAATTACTTCCCCTGATTTAAATTCAACACTTTTCACAATGTTCCCGAGCATCTTGTTGGCCTTTTTTATAGCTTCCCCACATTGTCTAGATGAAGACATTTCTGAGTCAACAAAAACTCCTAGGTCTTTTTCATAGATTCCTTCTTTAATTTCAGTATCTCCCATATGATATTTATAATGCACATTTTTATTTTCTGCGTGCAGTAACTTACACTTTTCTCTATTAAATGTCTGTGGCAGGCTGGCGAGTGGATAGAGGCCCAAAGACAGACTGCAGTTCAAAAAAATAACTATTTTATTATAAATAAACACAAAAATGAAAGGGCACAAGGGCCAAAACAAAGCAATTTAAACCCAAAAAGACAAAAAAACAAAAACTTACAAAAATAACAATTTCCAGGCTGGGCAATGCCTTCACTGGATTCAAACTTTCCAAACAACCAAAAACCCAAAAACCCAACTTGCTTCCTCAGCTCCGTCTTCTTTAATGGGAAGCAGAGGCCTCCTTTTATGTCAGGTGGCTGGGTGCTGATTGATCGTTAATTAAACTAATCATCTAATCAACCCCAGCCACCTGAACACAATGAACCCTGGCAGGTAGGGGAATTTAACCCCATCCCTGCCAATTTCTAAAGAGCAGAGCTGTGCTCTGCCACAATGTCATTTACTATGTCTGCCCAGTTCTGAATCTTGTCTAGATCATTTTGAATGACCTTTGCTGCTGCAACAGTGTTTGCCACTCCTCCTACTTTTGTGTCGTCTGCAAATTTAACAAGTTTGCTTATTATATCAGAATCTAAATCATTAATGTAGATTAGGAATAGCAGAGGACCTAATACTGATCCCGCTGGTTACCACACTCTATTCTGAGGTTTTTCCTCTAATCAGTACTTTCTGTTTTCTACATGTTAACCACTCCCTAATCCATGTACATGTGTTTCCTTGAATCCCAACTGCGTTCAGTTTGAGAATTAATCTTTTGTGCGGGACTTTGTCAAAAGCTTTCTGGAAATCTAAATAAACCATGTCATATGCTTTGCAATTATCCATTATCGATGTTGCATCCTCAAAAAAATCAAGCAAGTTAGTTAGACACGATCTCCCTTTCCTAAAACCATGTTGACAATCTCCCAGGACCCTGTTACCATATAGGTAATTTTCCATTTTGGATCTTATTATAGTTTCCATAAGTTTGCATATAATAGAAGTCAGGCTTACTGGTCTGTAGTTACCTGGTTCAGTTTTGTTTCCCTTTTTGTGGATCGGTATTATGTTTGCGATTTTCCAGTCTGTCGGTACAACCGCTGTTTCAAGAGACTGTTGCATGATCTTGGTTAGCAGTTTGTAAATTACTTCTTTCATTTCTTTGAGTACTATTGGGAGGATCTCGGCCCAGGGGATTTGTTTATTTTAAGAGCTCCTAGTCTCTTTAACACTTCTGCCTCACTTATGCTAAAGTTATTTAAAATTAAATAGGAACAGGTTGACATGTGGGGCATGTTGTCCGTATCCTCCTTTGTAAAAACTTGTGAAAAGTAATCATTTAATATATTTGCTATTTTTTTTCTTCATCTATGATTTTGCGATTTAACCTCCTCTTTGAATGTTCTCTTGCTGTTAGAATATTGGAAAAACATTTTGGAATTGGTTTTAGCCCCCTTAGCAATGTTCATTTCTATTTCTCTCTTGGCCTTTCTAACTTCCTTTTTGACTTGCGTTTGCAGTTCCATGTACTATTTCTGTGTACTTTGTTTTTGGTCCCTTTCAAACACTCTGTAAAGTGCCTTTTTTCACTGAATATTTTTTTTAATTGATCTATTAAACTATTTTGGCAATTTAGTTTTACATTTAGATTTGTCTACTTTAGGGATGTAATACTACATTTGTAATACTACATTTTTGATACTACATTTTTGAAGAACAGCCATCCTTTTTCTGTGGATGTTTTCTCTATTTTACTCCAATCTACTTCTTCTTATGATGGCCAACAACCAATCTACTTCTTTATGAAGGTCAACAACCATTTGTTTCTTCATTTGTGAGTTCTTTGCCTTTCCCCATGGTAATGGAAGACAAATGGACTTTACATGCATGTTACCTCATTTTTATACCCCTAGTGAAACAAGAAGCCATGTAAGGCCACAATACAGTTCCTTAAGACTGAGATGTACTTAAAAAAGTAGAATTTAATGCAATTTTAATTTTGTTTGATTTTATTTATAAGAATCTTTAGGGGTATGTGAAAGGGTGGCTTTTAGACTCCAAAACAAGGAATGGTGGGTGAAACTGAGGCACAGGGACACAGTGATTTATTAAATAATAATAGAAAATAGAAGATTTAAACAAACATAAACAAAAAGGCACGTTGGCTAAACAAATAAACAAGTTTTTAGCCAGCACGTATAGCAATTGTTTGCAGTTTTAATACTTTTCCACAGACTTACGTCTCTCCTCTAACACTCTACCCCTAATGAGCTTGAACTGCGTCTTTTTATAGTCTGTGGCTGGAGCCTTAATTACCTAATTTGATATAATAATTACCTTAAGGCTCCAGCCACATTCCCACAAGGGTATTAGGGAAGGGGTTTTAACCCGATTACCCGACTACACAATACAAAGACCGGCTTTTTGCCGGTCTCAAACAGTAAATAAGACAGTCGTTGCTCGACCGACTGCACATAAACACAATATAATAACAACAACAACAAAATAATCAAAGCAGCGGGACACTAGAACAGGTAGCGAGAAAGGAGGGCACAGGGGTTAGATATTTGTTCCGCAGCTGTTGATGCAACGGGGCAGGGGAAGCACCTCTACACCAGCTGGGGGACAACCTTAATCTCCATGGAAGATTAGACCAGTGGTCTAGGAGGTCGTTGACCTGGTCCTAATGGTGGAGCAGAGAGAGGAGATGGTGCTAGGATGCTCCACTGAACTGGAGCGGTGAGTAGCCCAGACTGGTTTGACACTAGGCAGTCCTCAAAGTCCTCTGCCAGCTTCACAGCTTGGTCCAGTGTGTCAGGGTGTGGCGCCATACCATGCTTGGATCTCAGCACCGACCACATGGCAAAACTGCTCTATTACAATGGCCTCCCCCATCTGTGCACTTGCTTTTAGCGAGGGGATGAGCCAGTGTACCATGTGGTCACACAGCTTTTGTGCAACCACCCAGGGGCGTGTATTTGAGGACCTTTTGTACTCCCTGAGCCTCACATGATGGGGTTCCTCTGTTATAGTGAGACAGTGGAGAATGGCCAGTTTTACCAGGTCATATTGATCAGCGTCGTCATCAGTCATTGCCTGTGTGGCAAAGTGCCCGCCCCTGCGTGTATTTTGTGTTGTGTGTTAATGTTGGTGTATAGTCATTGGTACACGGGATATAAACTGGTCTGTGTAACACAAGTGTGTATATTTGTATTTAGGCATGAGAATTGCACAGCACTTCACGAGCAAGTAAAAAATAATAATATGTGAGCACGAGGAATTGCACTTTATTAATTCAAGTGCAGTTGTACTGCGACTCCATGAGTGATTGATTAGCAATCGAGACTCGGTACAGCTGCATATTTCCTGGTTCCTGTTTCTGGTTTGATGTTCCCCAATCTGGCCGTCTTTGTGACAGCCTGCTATGTTGCTTGTGCTTCACCAATCAGGTAGGGTCCCAATTGACTTGCCCAGAACTGTTGGGGCCATGACCCAGTGGTAGCCAGCCGCTCAAATGCTACCAGGTATGCTTCTCGGTCATCCTCCACCATAATTTTATGTGTCCTCATTGTTGTGGCCACCATAACGTGCTGCTGCTGCTGCTGCTGTTGTGGGCGGTATCGCCAGCCCGAGTCTCTCACTCAGAGTCGTGTACCGCTCCTCTCTCCATCTCTCCACAGACTCCCATTTGCTGTCCAGCTGATCCAGCAGCACCGACAGTGCTGTGTAGTCCATCCCACTGTGACACCACGTGTGGCAAAGTAGTGAGTAGATACAGGTGAGTGCAATGCAGGTACACATCACAAAGACAATTAGAAACAGGTGCAAGGGTGTTAATAAAAATGGTTTACAATGTCCAGAGCCTTATGGTGAATACCTGTAAATAATAAATGATGGAAGTGATACAGCGGCATGTACCCGCAACCAAAAGTCCAGTTATCATCCACACAAAACATAAAGACACAGACACAGTTCCTACAGTGTGTGAATTAAGGCTTGTCTTGAAAAGACAGTTCCTAGTGGAAAGTGAAGTGCAGGTGTCCGGGTTTAATGCTGGCCTGTGGCTGCAGCTCTGGATCGTGCTAGTAATCTTGAAAACAAACAAACAACGTTTACAAGACAGACTAACAGAACACTCCCTGTTTATTTTAAATGCAGGGACTCCTTTTAGGTTGTTTGTCTTACCATTTACAAAGGAACAGATTACTTTGCTACACCCCTATTTTATACCCTCCCTCATGACCCCTTGGTTAACAAGCGCATCAGCTTCTCCAGTCCACGGATGCCATGCAGTTTCCTGTTCGGGTCATTGAGTTTGGGTACTGTAGCTCAGTCCCCTTTCTAGCCGGATGACTTACACCTACCCACGGAAATAAAGTGTCGTCCCTTTTAGTCCAGGGTACTCTGCTCCCTTTATCTAATACCCACTCAGGTCGGGAGGGAGATCTAACAGCAAGTGTCATTCGATAATGTCATACATTTTACAATTATTCTTGACTAATACAAAATGTTTTGTTGCTGCTGTTGTTTTGAAGTAGTAATATAATATTTCAAATAAATATTAAATAAATATATGCATTTTTTATGAACTCATTTAAAACTTCCGTTGACATTCCGTTGTAGTCTATAATAAAACAGTTCAGAATGTCCGGCACACTGAGAACAGCATTTTTAGCGCAGTAGAGCCTAAGAACACTCACAGCATTGTCCTAGGATACCTTCCAGGACCCTAGCTCTTTAGTGGCCTGGCACTCGGCACTCAAATTGTTTCAACCCCTTCTCTGATTTAATTGAAACAACAATTGATTTTCAGGTTCATTAACAAGCCAATTAGTCACATTTCAATACTCTGGACTTCTACTTAACTGGAAAACAACAAGGAAGGAAAATACATTCTTAGCCACCCAAGTTGAGCTTTTTTTAGCAAACATGAACATATTTTAGGCTTGTAACACTTTTAAAAATACCCATATGCATTAATAATCTTGCTGTTAAAAATCTTTTATTTATTTATTTTTGAAAATTTAGTTGTCACCAATTATTTTTTATTATTTTCTCCCCAATTTAGTCATGTCCAATTATTTTTTAGGCTCAGCTCACCACTACCACCCCTGTGCTGACTCAAGAGGGCAAAGACGAGCACACGTTGTCTTCCAAAGTGTGTGCCGTCAGCCGACCTCTTCTTTGCACACTGCAGATTAACCATGCAGCCACCTCAGAGCTACCGCATCAGAGGACAACGCAGCCCTGGGCGACTTACAGGCAAGCCTGCAGGCGCCAGGCCAGAGCACAGGGGTTGCTGGTGCGCTGTGAGCTGAGGACATCCTGGCCAACCTAGCCCTCCCTCCCCCCAGGCAGTGCTCAGCCAATTGAGAGCCACCCCCTAGGAACTCCCGGTCACGGTCGGTGACAAAGTGACATAGCCTGGATTTGAACTTGCAATCTCCAGGCTGTAGGGCACATCTGTGCGGAGCGCCACTCGGGAGCGCCACCCCCCCCCCCCACTTGTTACGTACTTGTTACCTACTTGCTTCTATGAATATTTTTTTTATTTACACATCTGTTGAAAAATTTATATATACATTGAATTAGAAGTACATACAATACATATTCGTAAGTTTAATTTAAAATTTACAAATATTAATATAACTTTTTTTTTTTAAATAAGATCATATAAGCATCATTTAATTGATTTAACTTAAGAACATTAAAATAACATAACAAAGGATTACATAAAATATTTTTAAAAAGCAAGAGATTTTAAATGATAAAATCTATCCTTAACGTTTGGAAACAAGACAAGGATTATAATAAAACTATCCCCATAATCAATCAATTAATCAGTCAATCTTTATTTTTATATAGCACCTTTCACAAAAAAATTGCCTCAGTGCTGAACAAGAGAAATAAAATAAAATAAAAACATTTAAGAATACAGAAATGAAAATACTGAAAAGCAATACAAGCAAGTAATAGCTACATGAGCATAAATAAGTAAATTAATTAATAAAGAGCAGTAAAAACAAACAATAAAAAATTTGAATTTATTGGATTAGTTTCCAAGTGCCTGTTACTGCCTGTTACATTGGTTCATACAGATTTTAATGTCTAACACCAGCTCAATATTAATAACGTTTAACAATAAACAAAACAAACGACTCTTAAAATAAAGCGTGACCGTTTCTTTTTACTCTGAACCCTTGCCCAGGTTACAGAAAAAAAGTAAATTCGACTTTTTTTTATGCTGTTCCAATTAAAACACAGTATCTTCTCTGAATACATGGCTATAACTCCGGCTGTACACAGTCTACACAAACAGGATTTTTTTTTTTATATTCCATAATGATTTAACAATTAACAAACAATTAAAGACTTAACAGTTAAATAGATTGGTACCAGTGTTGCCTGACCCTCCACCTAATCTACCACAGTTATGAATGAACAAAGAATGAAAAGGAGAAAAACGTTAAGTTATTACCATAACCATGGTTCCCTGAAAGAGAATAAACCATTACCAAATGAGAAGAGCCCTCTCTGACCGTCAATCACTGAGCATATATAAAAAAGCTGCCCTATCGGGGCCCTGCTGTGAGGAGGAAGTCCCTCCCACATCTTGCTCAAGAGGGTCATCCTCACAGTAGCATATCGCTATTTTCTTTCGAAATCAGAGGTCAGCAAGATCAAGGCGGTAAAAACATGCAAATGTCTGACTACATCTCCATGAAGCAGCATTGCAGAGCTCATCCAAGGAGGCGCCATGAAGGAAAGCCTACGAAGTTGCCTGGCCCCTGGTAGAATGGGCCATAATGTCCCCCGGCAAGCATATAGCATCTGCCACCCAGTGCGCTAGACGTTGCTTCGATAGGGTCTGACCTCTAGAGCGGGCCTCATAACAGACAAACAGCTGGTTGGACTTCTCCAGGATGCAGTCTTATCCAGGTAACAGCGCAGAGCCCGAACTGGGCAAAGCATGTGCGGTTCCCCTTTCCCTCCTATTCTGTCAGCCAAGGAATGTCCGTGGCTGCAGCTGCACGCTGCATAAGGGCCCGGAACTCTTCCCTCTGCGTCAGACAAGGTGGGTCAGGCAGCGTCAGGCTGGGTCAGACAAGTTTGACCTTGACGCTATGAAGGACAGCTCGCCTGGTCTAGGATGTCTAGGTGCTGGGGATGGGGAGTGAGACTGGGGAAGTTGGGGCTGCCCAGTGGTAGGAGCCAGTCTACCCTGTGCTTTGAGTAGGGTCTCTAGCATTGTCTGTTGAGCCCTCAAAGTCTCCACCAGCTCCTGAAAACTCCGCTCAGACGAGCTTGGGTGCCTCTGAGGCGACTCCGATGGGGATCGTCTGCGTCTGCGCGGGGAAGGAGAGCAGTACCTGCGCGGTGACGGCCTGTTCCCTGGTGAATGCCCCTCTCGAGCATTACCGCCTCGGCAATGACCATCTCGCTTTCCTTGAGAGGTGTCTACGCCTCTGCACCGGTGGTGGAGAAGGGGAAGGTGACCCAGGTGTGTGGGGGAGCTCCCTGGTCACAGTGGTGGGGGGGTGGGTGGTCTTAGAGGACCTTTGTGAAGGGCCCTGGACCACGAATTTCATTCTTCCTTGGCTCGGGGAGAGAGACTTCATTGGGGAGAGGGCATCTCTCCTGCGTTTAGTTCTTTTGGAGAACTTCCTGCATGGAGAGCAGTCCAACTCCTCCGCCAGTGCTTTGGCCACATGGTCTAGCCCCAAGCATCTGGGGCAGGATGAGTGCTCATCATGTCTGGGCAGCTTCGCCGCGCACTAGTTACACTGGTGAAACCCAGCGGAGGACCCAGTGGAGTGCACTGACATGGCGTGGAGTGCAGGCGGAGCTGGCTGGCAATCAGTGCCGAGTGTAATGGCGAGGAAGCGTGGTCGGTGCTGAGTACTGGGTGCCGAGTCAATCGGAGTGGAGGTTAGCGCCGAGGGAGAGCGCGGTCGGTGCTGAGCAGTCGATGCCGAGATCAGTATTGAAGAGAGCACTGTAGGTGCCGAGTCAATCGGTGCCGAGGTCGGTGACAATCGGGAGAGCGGTCAGTGCTGAGCTGTACTCGGCGCCGAAGATGTTCTCACCGGTGCTGAATCAATCGGAGCCGGGGTAGGTGCTCAAAGGGTGTTACAAACGCGGTCGATGCCGGGCTGATGTAGCTGAGTCGATCTGCGTCGGCTCCAAGGACAAGCGCAGCCATGCTTGGAAAGCCAGAGGCTTGAGAGGGGCGTGTTGGCCCGAGCTGTTTTTTTTTTTTTTTTAGGTCACTGAGGCCAAGTAAATCGGCATAAAGGAAAACGCCGCGACGACACTGGGTCACCCTACAGCACCACAACAGCTCAAACACGGTGTGAAAAACAACTACACAAGGTAGTGGTAAGGAGAGTAATGGCCACTTGCCAATCTCAGAGGGGCCAAAACCAGTTCTAGTCAGTAAACTAACGTGAGAATAAGGCAAAAACACTCTCTAGCAATGCTCGAAAGTGCTAATTTTACCATGTATGTTTTAAGTTTGCAGTTAGAACCAACAAATTAAGCCAGTTTCGGACAAGTAAGCACAAGTAAGCACAAAGCAATCTGTGACCTGTCTCAGTGAAGTGAGAGAGAAAATGGAGATAAGCTACTGTGAGGATGACCCTCTTGAGCAGGAGGGGGGGACGGGGGACTTCTTCCTCACAGCAGGGCCCTGATAAGCAGCTTTTTATATATGCTCAGTGATTGAAGGTCAGAGAGGGCTCTTCCCATTTGGTAATGGTTGTCATTCCATTGAAAGGGAAGCATATTTTATTTTTAAATGCAAGCTCCTATAGGGCAAAAATACTATGGTGCTTTTCAAATCTAACAAGGACATATTAAAATTTGTGCTGTCAAAACTTATTCAAATAAATATTTGCTATTTTCTCTGGAAAAAAAAGTAAAGACAAACCAAAATGGTAACATGTAATGTTTGCAGCACTTTTGACCTATTTTGGTCATATTAAGTCAAAATATTGTATCAATCTCTGGTAACGCAGGGAGGCGCATCACACAGGGTGAGCCACAAGCCCGGGACCTCCGCCACTAAAACACAGCACCGATACTGCTGTAGAAAATAGCTGGCTCCTTTGTATAATGTCTCACGGACATCACAGACACCAGGTTTGTTTGTGCTCTGACCAGTGAAAGCATATATAAAAGTGACCTGGACATGAAGGCACACACAGCTACAGGGGTGGGAGACTGAACTAAAATAAAATCACTAAACAATAATTTGCCACTACATGACTCAAAACCCCACTTACAGACGTGCTCAAATTTGTTGGTACCCCTCCACAAAAAACAAAGAATGCACAATTTTCTCTGAAATAACTTGAAACTGACAAAAGTAATTGGAATCCACCAGTTTATTCCATATTTAATAGACTTTGCTTTTGATTTTTTATTCAACATAATATTGTAAATAATAAAACAAATGAAATGGCAAGAACAAAAATGATTGACCGCTAACCTAATATTTTGTTGCACAACCTTTAGAGGCAATCACTGCAATCAAATGTTTTCTGTAGCTCTCAATGAGACTTCTGCACCTGTTAGCAGGTAGTGTGGCCCACTCTTCCTGAGCAAACTGCTTCAGCTGTCTCAGGTTTGATGGGTGCCTTCTCCAGACTGCAAGTTTCAGCTCTTTCCATAGATGTTCAATAGGATTCAGATCAGGACTCGTAGAAGGCCACTTCAGAATAGTCCAATGTTTTGTTCTTATCTATTCTTGGGTGCTTTTAGCTGTGTGTTTTGGGTCATTATCCTGTTGGAGGACCCATGACCTGCGACTGAGACAGAGCTTTCTGACACTGGGCAGTACGTTTCTCTCCAGAATGCCTTGATAGTCTTGAGATTTCATTGTGCCCTGCACAGATTCAAGGCACCCTGTGCCAGGCGCAGCAAAGCAGCCCCAAAACATAACCGAGTCTACTCCATGTTTCACTGTAGGTATGGTGTTCTTTTCTTTGAAAATTTCATTTTTTCGTCTGTGAACATAAAGCTGATGTGACTTGCCAAAAAGCTCCAGTTTTGACTCATCTGTTCAAAGGACACTCTACCAGAAGGATTGAGGCTTGTCAATATGCATTTTAGCAAATTCCAGTCTGGCTTTTTTATGTTTTTCTTTCAAAAGTGGAGTCCTCCCGGGTCTTCTTCCATGGAGCCCACTTTCGCTCAAAAAGTGACGGATGGTGCGATCAGAAACTGACGTACCTTCACCTTGGATCTCTTTGGCAGTTATCCTTGGTTCTTTTTCTACCATTCGCACTATTCTTCTGTTCAATCTGGGGTTGATTTTCCTCTTGCAGCCGCACCCAGGGTGGTTGGCTACAGTTCCATGCACCTTAAACTTCTTAATAATATTTGCAACTGTTGTCACAGGAACATCAAGCTGCTTGGAGATGGTCTTGTAGCCTTTACCTTTACTATGCTTGTCTATTATTTTCTTTCTGATCTCCTCAGACAACTCTTTCCTTTGCTTTCTCTGATCCATGTTCAGTGTGGTGCACACAATGATACCAAACAGCACAGTGACTACTTTTCTCCATTTAAATAGGCTGAATGACTGATCACAAGATTGGAGACATGTGTGATACTAATTAAAGAAACTAATTAGTTTGAAATATCACTATAATCCAATTATTTATTATCTTTTCTAAGGGGTACCAACAAATGTGTCCAGGCCATTTCAGAATATCTTTGTAGAATAAACAATAATTCATCTCTTTGCACAGCTTCTTTGCTTTATTCTATGATATACCAAAGGCATGCAAGTATACATGATAAAATAGCTTTTAATTTCATCACTTTTCAGGAGGAATGAAGCATTATCTCAATAAGAACATAAGAACATAAGAAAGTTTACAAACGAGAGGAGGCCATTCGGCCCATCTTGCTCGTTTGGTTGTTAGTAGCTTATTGTTCCCAAAATCTCATCAAGCAGCTTCTTGAAGGATCCCAGGGTGTCAGCTTCAACAACATTACTGGGGAGTTGATTCCAGACCCTCACAATTCTCTGTGTAAAAAAGTGTCTCCTATTTTCTGTTCTGAATGCCCCTTTTTCTAAACTCCATTTGTGACCCCTGGTCCTTGTTTCTTTTTTCAGACTGAAAAAGTCCCTTGGGTCGACACTGTCAATACCTTTTAGAATTTTGAATGCTTGAATTAGGTCGCCACATAGTCTTCTTTGTTCAAGACTGAACAGATTCAATTCTTTTAGCCTGTCTGCATATGACATGCCTTTTAAGCCCGGAATAATTCTGGTCGCTCTTCTTTGCACTCTTTCTAGAGCAGCAATATCTTTTTTATAGCGAGGTGACCAGAACTGAACACAATATTCAAGATGAGGTCTTACTAGTGCATTGTACAGTTTTAACATTACTTCCCTTGATTTAAATTCAACACTTTTCACAATGTATCCGAGCATCTTGTTAGCCTTTTTTATAGCTTCCCCACATTGCCTAGATGAAGACATTTCTGAGTCAACAAAAACTCCTAGGTCTTTTTCATAGATTCCTTCTCCAATTTCAATATCTCCCATATGATATTTATAATGTGCATTTTTATTTCCTGCGTGCAGTACCTTACACTTTTCTCTATTAAATGTCATTTGCCATGTGTCTGCCCAGTTCTGAATCTTGTCTAGATCATTTTGAATGACCTTTGCTGCTGCAACAGTGTTTGCCACTCCTCCTACTTTTGTGTCATCTGCAAATTTAACAAGTTTGCTTACTATACCAGAATCTAAATCATTAATGTAGATTAGGAATAGCAGAGGACCTAATACTGATCCCTGTGGTACACCGCTGGTTACCACACTCCATTCTGAGGTTTTTCCTCTAATCAGTACTTTCTGTTTTCTACATGTTAACCACTCCCTAATCCATGTACATGTGTTTCCTTGAATCCCAACTGCGTTCAGTTTGAGAATTAATCTTTTGTGCGGGACTTTGTCAAAAGCTTTCTGGAAATCTAAATAAACCATGTCATATGCTTTGCAATTATCCATTATGGATGTTGCATCCTCAAAAAAATCAAGCAAGTTAGTTAGGCACGATCTCCCTTTCCTAAAACCATGTTGACTGTCTCCCAGTACCCTGTTACCATATAGGTAATTTTCCATTTTGGATCTTATTATAGTTTCCATAAGTTTGCATATAATAGAAGTCAGGCTTACTGGTCTGTAGTTACCTGGTTCAGTTTTGTTTCCCTTTTTGTGGATCGGTATTACGTTTGCAATTTTCCAGTCTGTCGGTACCACCCCTGTGTCAAGAGACTGTTGTATGATCTTGGTTAGCGGTTTGTAAATAACTTCTTTAATTTCTTTGAGTACTATTGGGAGGATCTCATCTGGCCCAGGGGATTTGTTTATTTTAAGAGCTCCTAGTCCCTTTAACACTCCTGCCTCGGTTATGCTAAAGTTATTTAAAACTGGATAGGAACTGGATGACATTTGGGGCATGTTGTCCATATCCTCCTTTGTAAAAACTTGTGAAAAGTAATCATTTAATATATTTGCTATTTTTTTTCTTCATCTACGATTTTGCCATTTGTATCTCTTAGACATTTAACCTTCTCTTTGAATGTTCTCTTGCTGCTGTAATATTGGAAAAACATTTTGGAATTGCTTTTAGCCCCCTTAGCAATGTTCATTTCTATTTCTCTCTTGGCCTTCTAACTTCCTTTTTGACTTATCAAAAAGGAAGTTAGAAAGGCTAAGAAAACTACACTGTCTCTAGATGAAATATAAAAAATGCAATAATCTAAATCAATGAACATCAATGAGAAAATAATAAAGACAGACGGGAAGCAACAATTACTTCTTGCAACTTGTATTGCATCATAGAGATCAGTGACCGTATACAGCAGCACAACATAGATGAGACATGGTGTTGCTCTTTACTATGCAATAAAAATTATTTTAAAAAATGTTATTTTTATGTGCCCCTTGAGAGTCATATGGTTGCATTTTCTAATATCATTTACAGTAAAAATGCATATTGAAAATTACGAATAATAATAATAATAATAATAATAATAATAATATCAATAATAAGAATAATAATAGTAGTGTGGATCCATATACTTACAAATCCTGAATAAGCTCCAATCCATCTTCAAATGCGTTGAATCAGCACTCTCCAACCCAGAAAGTAATTTTCGCCATCACTTTCACTATTATCTGTCTCCTCCAAAACTTCAAAAAGACTGAATCGACTCTTTTGGGATGCTTTGGAACACTGCTTGCCATTTCGTTCGATTTTATAAATTTTACAAATTGAAAAATGATCAGAAAACAGTAAGAAACCTTGATCCTATGTGCATTAAAGTTCTTCTCAGGCACTGCTTGCCGACATCCATGGGTATCAAGAATTTCAAGGAGGTCATCAATATCAACAGAGGAAAGATTGTATCAGAATCTAAAGATTGACTGATAATTTCTCGCTCTGAATAGCTAACAAACTGAAGAAAATGTGCAGTCAGATCACTGTACACAGCGCCATAAAGTACCTCTTCAATGAAAGGGAATGCAAGTTTTGAAGTAACCACAATCTTGGTAACCTTTACAAAAATTCTGCCAATAGCCCTCCATGTTTCTGCAGTGAAGTCATGTCTGATGTATGGTACTTTTAATGCTGCTCCAAGGGTACAATGGTCAAAAACATCATGCCAAAAATTGCTAATGACATCTCTAAATACCCCAGATCCACTTCCTGCTGCTCCTGTGTTGTTGGAAAGTATACGTTTGATATCCAGTGGCCAATACAACATGTCTGGGTCTGCAAATTCAGCTATCATGTCATTTAGACAGTTCACATTCTTATTGCCTTAACACTCTCTCGATCAGGAGGACTAGAGGGAATCTGTTCTGGCAAATACATTAATGTTTCGTTTAGGTCTTCTTTAGTCCCTAACACAGGACCAAAGCTAATGTCACTGTGGTTAGCACTGTATGGTGGATATTCTTCAGTAAATCCTGCTGAAACTGTTGCTAACGCTACAGTGTCTGAGCTACAGTGTGGCAGTTCACTCCTTGTTTCTTCAGGAGTTTGCCTGCAACATTTTCAGTTTCATTTTCTGTTACCCCTTCAGGTGATATAAGGAAGAGGTCCATCAGAACTAGAGGCACTTGTAGGCACTTCAGTTCCACTATCCAGCACCGGGCTTCTTTTTAGCACAGTAGTGATGTAAAATCTTAACTTGGGAAGCTTGACAGCTTCATCCATAGAACCAACGGTAGCATCTATGTCTAGAGAATTCTGCTTAAAATCCCACACCTCAAATTCAAACAGGGATTCATGTCCTTTACTGGACTTTCCATCTGAGAAGAAAAGGGACTTTCCCTCCTGCATGATCTCATGTTTTGCTGCACTCTTTAGCAACAATACTTTTCTAGTTCTACCTCCTTAACATCACGACATGCCTGTCAATCTGAAAAGTAAGAGACAATTCAGTCTAAAATTACATGAATTGATTAACGAAAAACGTTTCACACAACAGGTGAAAGGATGGTAAGCCCCTTTTCCCCATAAATTTGATTTGCACTATTCTTATCACAAGACTGGAATAAAATTCCTTTTTATATATCAAGCAATTGCACTAATGAAAATTAGGCCAAATCTTGACCCTTGTAAAAAAAAAAAAAAAAACATAAAAATTCTTAACATAAAAGAACAGTCCTACTACAGTAGCAGGTGCAGTAACTTACACTGCCTCTGTTTTCTGATCGCATCATTAATTCCAGACTTTTTAAATCCATTGATGGAAATGTCCTGTCTACTTTTAATGTTTTCAAGCAAATTGGCTTCTTCACTGCCATTCTCATATCCACTTTGACATTTGACACATTCTTTCCCCTCGTGTTTATTGTTCAGAGCTCATGAATAAATACACAAGAGAATTGTTTAAAGAACGTGTTTTTCTTTAACCATTAAACATTCAAACAGAACTCACCTTTTGTTCCTGCAGAACACCAAGTAACTCTTCTTGAAGTCCACGACCCTGTAGAAAATCAATAATGTCACTATCATCAGCCATTTCGATGACAAGTCATCATAAAATGCTTCCCTGAGTGACAGTTGGTGGATCTTTGAAGTTGCGCATGAACAGCTCGTGGTCTAGTGTAGAATGTTGGAATTTCGTGTTTTTAAAATTGGAATTTCGACTTTAATAAGGCAAAATTTAGACTTTAAAAGGTGACATTTTTGGGATTTTTTTTTCTCTCGCATTACCCTAGGGCTCTTCCGTAGACGTAAGCTTAAAAAATGAACGCATTTCAACAACAGCACAGTGGTGCAGCGGGCTAAGGCCTTGTGTTCTTCAAGGACTTCATGTTGCAAGTTCAAACAACAGTAATTTTTTTTTTTTTTTTTTTTTTGTGCGATACCTGCTGTTTTAAAACATAAATAGTTTAATATAAATGGTGTGGATATCAAACTGTTTGCATTCCCTGGTTTATTTTGACGGTGACCAACATGTGGAATCACATGATTAGTAGATGTCCAGTTATTTAGCTTTTCTGTTTGAAAAGTCACTACACACTATTATAAACTATAAAGTAAGAAACGGAAAAGGAAGAAGAATTAGCTTACCTTAGTTTGATGATTTATATCTCATTGTGTATAACAGGTTGTGGTGGAGTGTCCCGCCTCTTTGTTTACTATTGTTTTGATTTATGTATAAATGGGACTGCAAAAGCTGTCCGACATTGTTATTTGTTATTATTATTATTACGTATTGTTTGGCCGGACGAGCGAGACGTCATCTGCCAGGTTATTGTTTTTATTTTAAAAATCCTTGTGAGGATGCATGACTGATCAGCTACTGATTATTTAACTAGCTGACAGTCACGCACCCATATTTAATCTCGTGCACACTATGGCCAGAATATAAAAGCCTGCAGCTGTCTCCGCTCAAGGTGGACTGTGAGAGGAGAGACGTAAGTCTGGGGGAAAAAAGGAACAAAACAAATTGTTCACAACCAGCATACTATTTTTTTTACTATTTCTTTGTTTGGCCCTTGTGCCCTTTTGTTTTGTGCTTGTTTAAATCTTTTGAGTATTATTTAATAAAAATCTGGACACCTTAGCTTCTCTGTTTGCCCCGCTATTCCTCACTGTTTGGAGTCTCAAGCTAATTAAATGAGATGTCTGCATCTGTCAAGGTTACAGGCTTCTGCACCAGCAGCTTCTTAAATAAGGGAAAGCCCAGCTCATTTCACAGCTGTTTTTTGATCAGCGTGACCTCAAGCCAGTGCGATGTCTTTACACAGACTCTTATTTTTTTTACTGCTATACTGGACTTTTCAAAAGAATATATATATATATATATATATATATATATATATATATATATATATATATATATATATATATATATATATATATATATATAGTGAAACTCTGATACAACATACTGCCTTGGGACCGTAAAAACAGTATGTTATAACCGAGGTATGTAACAACCAGGTACGTGCAATATAGCCACCAAATCAGCACAAAAACCTAGTACAGTACTAATTGATTGATGTACATAAAAAATGTATGTAGTATAAAGGTGTATTACAGAAGAAACAATATAAAACAATGTAACATGTAACTAGTATTGTACAGTAGCTCTCAAAAGTATTCACCCCCCTTGGACTTTTCCACATTTTATTGTGTTACAACATGGAATCAAAATGGATTTAATTAGGAGTTTTTGCAACTGATCCACAATAAAAAGTCCATAATGTCAAAGTAAAAAATAATATCAACAAAATGTTCTACATTTATTACAAATATAAAACTGAAAATAATTGATTGCATAAATATTCACCCCCTTTGTTATGACACACCTAGATAAGCTCTGGTGCAACCAATTGTCTTTAGAAGTCACATAATTAGTCGATTGGAGTCCACCTGTGTGCAGTTAAGGTGTTTCACATGATTTCAGGTTAAATACTTGTCTCTGGGAGGTCCCACAGTTGGTTAGTACATTTCCTAACAAAAACTACAACATGAAGACGAAGGAACATTCAAAGCAAATCCGGAATAAGGTTCTTCAAAAGCACCAATCAAGTGTAGGACATAAGAACATTTCCAAGGCATTAAATATCCCCTGACCACAGTAAAGTCCATTATTAACAAATGGAGAGAATATGGCACAACTATGAATCTGTCTAGAATAGGCCGTCCTCAAAAACAGTATCCGGGCAAGAAGTACACTAGTCAGGGAGGCCACCAGAGGCCTATGGCAACTCTAAAGGAGTTACAGTCTTCCACAGCTGAGCTGGGAGACACTGTGCATACAGCAACAATAGCCCTGATGTGTCACAAAACTGGCCTTTATGGGAGAGTGGCAAAAAGAAAGCCATTGTTGAAAAAAACTCACATCAAATCTCAGTTAGTGTTTGCCAGAAGGCATGTGGGAGACTCTAAGACCAAGTGGAAGTAGATTCTACGGTCTGATGAGACCAAAATAGAGCTTTTTGGCCTCAACATTAAGAGCTATGTTTGGGGCAAGCCTAACACTGCACATCATCCTGAGAACACCATTCCTACTGTGAAGCATGGTGGTGGCAGCATCATGCTATGCAGATGCTTCTCTGCATCAGGACCTGGAAAGCTTGTGAAGATAGAGGGTAAAATGTACTGATGCAGCAAAGTACAGAGAAATCCTGGAGGAAAACCTGCTGAAGTCTGCAAGAGACCTGTGACTTGGGAGAAGATTCATCTTCCAGCAGGACAATGACCCCAAACATACAACCAAAGCCACACTGGAGTGGCTTAAAAACAAAAAAGGTCAATGTCCTGGAGTGGCCCAGTCAAAGCCCGTTTCTCAATCCAATTGAGAATATGTGGAAAGAATTGAAAATTGCTGTTCACCAAAGGTCACCATCCAACTTGATGGAGCTTGAGCAATCTTTCAAAGAAGCGGAACCCCACTCTGGTCACTCTGAGCTACCAGAGCAAACCAAGCAATATTTAGAACGTATTTACTTGTCTGAGTAGCCGATACTGAGTTGGGGTTTACAGTAGTATGCATACAAGAAGATCCTGGTTCCCAGTGGTTGGTGTTGAGCTGACTGGTATTGCCCTATTCTTTATGCAGATATCTTCAAGAATGAATATCAACGACTATGGTGTGGTGCCTCCACCTGGATAATACTGTACACTTTAAACCAATGTGCCACTTTAGTATCTCCCAGGAAATTTAAATATATGCCCCCTTTTTTCTTTTTACAGCAGTAATATGCAGCAATATATTTAAACAGTTAAATACACTCACAACTCCAGTGAAACGCAGAGTTGATTGTACATGAGGAAAAAAATAATAGACCCAACTTAATGTCAAAGAGCACTATCGCATTTAATACTTAAATATCTGGTAGTGTTCTTAGATATTACCAACACTTCAAAATAACCCCAGATTCCCCTAAATTAAACAATAACATACATACATAACACATTACATACCATATATCATTCACAAAGAAAACAAAAGCAAGTCCAATGCAATGCAAACTCGTGTAAACTTCGTTCCTTTTGTTCTATATAGAGCTAGCATAACTCGTTGGGGCCCATTCTGTCATTGTATTATTTATTTTCCATTAGTGCACGTTAACATTAACCAATTGATTTCACCCACTTCGTGGTATTTTCTTTTTCAGTCATAAGGAGGACTTTTTATTTTATTTATTTATTTGCTACTCACAAATCTCCTTCGTAGATGTTGTGGATAGAAGCAGACAGAAGACACGGCGTTCCGGAAAAAGAAAATGCACAGGCAGGTCGCAGAAAACGTCAGTACGATGCCTTCAGCACACACAGACAGGCCTCTTTAGAGTATGCGCCAGTAACTGGAATTATCCTAGACAGGCTGTCACGCGAGCTCACTTGGCTTGCTTCAGTCCAAGCTTGTAATTCATTCCATTTAAGCCAGTCACGATGTTAGTCTTAATAAAATTAACCGGCGTTTGCAATTCTAACGCATACTGTTGAAGCTATACTATGTTGAAACGCGAATGTTTTTTTTTTTTTTCTTAACTCACTGACTCGTCTTCATAAAACCAGGGGCCATCTGCGTAGTCTCCCTTGTTTTACTTCTTTCTCCCTCACAGTCACAACGTCCACCCAACGTAAAACCAAGAGAAAAAGAGACCAAGACACCCCCGTTCTGGGCGGAACTTATCCTTAAACTTTCTTATGTTCTATGTTCTTATAACGACGTCTGTTAACGGCGAGATGTGCAGGCGATTCTCCATCCTGATTGCGGCTCTGTATTGATTGACACTGCAGTGTAAAATTCAATCCCTTTGGCGCGAAATTGCATTATGGTGCGAGTAGTTTTTTCTAATGCAGTCAATAATAACAGTGGCCAACAATCGCTAAGTCCTTAGTTAGAGTACACTAATGTGTAGGTTTCAACACATATTGTTCTATTAAAGACACTTTGATTAAAGTTATACTCTTGCATCTTGGATCTCGGGTTATTACATATGGCGATGAGGAAATCAGACAATTTGTCTTAGGTCGTTGAAAACAGAGACAACGAAGGAGAGGAGATAAGTGTAGCTGCATAGCTTCGGCACAATCTGCTAACGTTAGCGAGAGCATTCACAGACAACGGAACATGGCTGCCACGGTAGGAACAACCACGCCATTTGATAGTCAACTACAGACATGGGAGGAATAAAGTGCTGTCGCATTTTTTTCAAGCAAATGAGATTGATAACGGCAATAAAAAAAGGGCGATTCTCTTAAGTTCGGTGGGAAGCCAAACATATAGTCTGATGAGAAATTTGTTAAGCCCAGATAAGCCAGGGGACAAATCGTTTGACTATTTAGTCGAACTGTTGAAAACGCACTACAACCTAAAGCCGAGCGAAATAGTTCAACGCTTTAAATTTAACTCGAGAAACAAACAGGCAAATGAGAGTGTGACTGAATATGTGGCAGTACTACGAGAACTGACTCAACATTGCAACTATGGAGGTTAAAGGAAATGTTACGGGACAGGCTAGTCTGTGGTATAGACGATGATCGTATTCAGCGCAGGCTGTTAGCAGAAACCGAGTTAACATTTGAAAAAGCATTGAAGCTTGCTCAGGCATTGGAGACAGCGAACAAAGACGTTCAGGATTTACAATGGCAAAGCAAAGGAAGCAATGGTGCTAACTGTAAACATGCTAGCCAGGCTACAGTGCAAAAGCTAAAAACGTGGAGGGAACCACGAACTGGCGGAACTATGAGGGCATGTTGTAGATGCGGTGGTGAGCACATGGTGAATGACTGTCGTTTTCTTAAAGAAATGTGTCACAGATGCGGAAAAAAGGGGCACATCAGGAAAGCGTGCAAGGCGAACTCACCTGTGGAGAAAACAAAACCTAGAGGGGGAGGAAAACAAAAGCAGAGAAAAGTAAAAAAAAAAACATGGGGCTCATCACATTAGCGAAAATTCTGAAACAGATGCAAGTGACGGTGAAGACGTGTTCACTATGAATAACATAACAGAGACAAGCATTCCCAAGGTAGCGCCTATCACCTTACAGTTAAATGTCAACAAGTAGGATGTGCAATTTGAGGTTGACACGGGGTCCAGTGTTACAATTATGAATGAAACAGGGTACTCAAAACTAAGGAATGGGGCAAAAGTACCTGAGCTAAAGACATGTTCCCTGCATCTCAGAATCTATACAGGTGAAAGAGTGAAAATATTGGGTGCTGCAGTAGTAGTAGTAGTGTCTGGCAAAGGACCAAACTGGGACCAAAGGACTACTGGGCCGTGGTTGGATTAAGGAGTTGGAATTAAACTGGGGCACTGTAAACCAGATAGGTAGAGACAAAACAACACTCCAGGGTGTGTGCATTAGAATGTATTCAAAGAGGAATTGGGGACATTGCGAGGCCCACCGGCTAAAATATATGTTGACAAAGAGGCAACACCAAGGTTCTTTAAGCCAAGACCTGTGCCTTGTGCTATGAAACCGAAGGTGGAGGCTGAGCTGGACCACCTCTTGAGAGACAAAATAATTGAACCAGTGAAATTCTCTGAGTGGGCAGCTCCCATAGTCCCAGTGTTAAAGCTTGATAACTCTGTGAGGATATGCGGAGATTACAAACTTACTGTAAATCTGGTATCCAAACTGGAACAGTATCCCATTCCCAGAATTGAAGATCTTCTTGCAAAGCTCTCAGGAGGGGCAAAATTCAACAAATTAGACATGAGTCATACCTATCAACAGGTAATATTGGATGAGGAATCAAAAAAGTATGTAACTATAAACACACACAAAGGGTTATTTATTGTAAACCGTCTTCCTTTCGGGGTTTCATCCAGTCCAGCTATCTTTCAGAAAATTATGGAGGGTTTGCTGCAGGGAATTCCCCATGTAACCATTTACTTGGACGACATCATGGTGACGGTCAAGAATGATCAGGAGCACCTGCAGATGCTAAGCGAGGTACTTCAGAGAGTGGAGGAGGCAGGCCTACGGCTAAAGAGAAGTCAGTGTACCTTTCTGGGAAGTGAGGCTGAGTTTCTTGGTCACAAAGTGGATGCCACAGGACTACACCCACTTAAGAACAAGGTACAAGCTATCCAAAATGCACCTGCACCTACCAACATAACAGAGCTTAAGGCTTACTTAGGACTGTTGAACTATTATAACAGGTTTTTACCTAACCTGTCAACACTGTTGGCTCCACTGCACAAATTGTTGAGAAAAGACACAAAATGGCAATGGAAAAAAGAGCAGGAGGCTGCTTTTGAGAAATCTAAAAAGCTCATGCAATCCACAGATATACTTGTGCATTACAACAGTGAGAAAGAGCTGATTCTGTCCTGTGACGCCTCCCCCTACAGAGTAGGTGCAGTACTTTCACACCTCATGCCAGATGGGTGGGAGAGACCCACAGGTTTTATGTCAAGAACACTCACATCAGCTGAACGAAATTACTCTCAGCTGGATAAAGAGGGACGGGCTGTGATTTTCGGTGCAACGGTTTCACAAGTATCTCTGAAAGGTCACCATATGCACAGATCATAAACCACTTCTTTCACTCTTCAACGAAATGAAGGTTGTTCCACAGATGGTGTCACCGAGGATCCAGAGGTGGTCTGTGACACTGCGGGCGTATGAGTACGTGATAGACTACAAGGCGGGTAAGGACCACAGCAACACAGACACCTTGAGTCGTGTGCCACTGCCGGACACTTCCCAATCCACAGGTCTGGAAGACAGGGTGCTGATGATGGAAGACATAGCGATGGTGACTGCAGAGGAGGTGAGAGTGTGGACAGGTAAAAATTCCATACTGTCTAGGGTGAGAGAGCACGTTTTAAGGGGTGTCCACAGCAGGGGGAAGGAACAGATTTTACACCTTATTCTGCTAGGAAGACAGAATTGAGTGTGCAAGATGGTTGTGTCTTGTGGGGGGCACATGACATGACAGCGAGGACGACAGGCTGTGTTGGAACAGCTGCATCAGTGCCGTCCAGGGGTTTTGCGCATGAAGGCTCTGGCCAGAAGTTATTTCTGGTGGCCCAAACTAGATGAGGAGATAGAGACACGGGTAAAGGCATGTAGCAAGTGTCAGGAACACCGGAAAGTACCAGCCACAGCCCCGTTACATCCCTGGGAGTGGCCAGACAGACCCTGGAAGCGATTACACCTAGATTATGCAGGACCATTTATGGGGCAGATGTTTTTGATACTCATAGATGCTCATTCCAAATGGATGGATGTTTACCTGGTAACTTCAGCAACATCAGCTGTTACAATTGACTGTTTGCAAAAAAGTTTTAGCAATCACAGATTACCAGAAATGGTAGTTTCTGATAACGGCACCTGTTTTGTCAGCTCAGAGTTCAAGGAATTCATGAACAAAAATGGCATTGTCCATGTTACATCAACCCTGTTTCATGCGTCTTCCAACTGTCTCGCAGAACGAGCCGTTCAAATATTCAAGACGATGATGAAGAAAGCGGGAGAAGGAAGTATGTCAACTAAAGTGTCAAGAGTACTAGTCAACTATAGGTTAACACCGCAAACTACCACAGGACTCTCTCCAGCATAGATGCTACTAGGGAGGAAACTTCGGTCTACGCTTGATTTAGTGCATCCCGATTTAAAGAGGAAAGTGGAACTTAAGCAGAATAAACAAAAGGAACACCACGACAAGCACACAAAGGGGAGGAGTTTTGGAGACAGAGACTCTGTGATGACAAGAAACTTCAGTTACGGTCCCAAGTGGATACCAGGAGTCATTGCAACAGTGACTGGTTCTGTATCTTTCAAGGTAATGCTGGGAGATGGCAGAATAGTACGCAGACACATAGCTCAGATCCTGTCTAGACAACAGGACAACACCATTGGGTCAGAGGATATTGTGCAGGACACACCTGCAGAGGTTCTACAACCACCAGCTAGAGTAACCATGCCAGATGAACTTGTTCCAAGCAATGCGGACACTGTCTCAGAGCAGCTTGCTTTGAAAACAGAGGAACAAACTGGGAGTTCCCCAAAGGTGGGCAGGGACAATCAAAGCATGGCACAAGTTGTGTATCGTTCCCAAAGAACTGTCAAAAAGCCTGGTTACCTGAAGGACTTTGATTTGTAAATAAAAAAATGAGAAAAAAAGTTTTGAAATTAAATGTTTATGTACAGTTAAGGATTACAATTGTGTGTAGTTGTTGTTACAGCAATAGTTCAGAGACATTTAGTGTATTAGTGTTACATTTTGTTTATAACTGTGTTTAACTGTTTCCAAATTTTAGAGAAGCTGAAATCTTAAGGGGGGGGGGGGGGGGGGGGAATGTAGTAATGTGAATGCTTATGTATATAATGCAGTTCAAGTTATGCCACTAGAGGTCAGTAGCGCCCTATATACTTACCCTCTCCTAGGATACCAGTGGGGGGGGGTTGTCAAGAAAGTCCTTAGTTAGAGAACTCTAATGTGTAGGTTTCAACAGAGATTGTTCTAGTAAAGACACTGTGATTAAAGTTATACTATTGCATCTTGGATCTCAGGTTATTACATAAATCCAATTTGATTCCATGTTGTAACACAATAAAATGTGGAAAAGTCCAAAGGGGGGGGTGAATACTTTTGAGAGACAGTGTATATTACTATACAGTGTGTAATATTCAGAATTTTAATTATTTAATACAGTAATTGGATAAAGATGGTCAGCTAAATGAATTATAAAAAATAACAAAATACATGTAATTAATGTACTGAATAATACTGTACTGTAATTAGTAAAATAAACAAACGAATAAGTAAATACAGTACAGTAATACTAAATTATAGAAATAATAAAACTGATAATAATAATAATACTAATAATAATAATAATAATAATAATAATAATAATAATAATAATAATAATAATAATATACAAATCAATGAACATAACCATACAAACTGCCAGTTCAGGTACAGTACAATCAGGTACAATCATTGCCTATACGCCACTTCAAGAAGTTTTTAGGCCCTGGCCACATTAACATTTTAGAACCGAGTTAAGGGTTCAGAATGTTAGTTTACCTACTGTAAACCAGGTTACCTGAAAAAGAAGATGGCCACCAAACATCGTTATGAGATACACTCCTGCCTTTTGGCAGGTGTCACTGAGCTCCTATATCAAAGCTGCCGATAGGCCCCCTCCCCTCAGTGACCTCCTCAGTCCCACCTCCTGAGGGTACTTAACCATCTTGCAGGGGGATGAACATCCTCTTTCGCTTCTCACATTTGTATGGTAAGACCTCTGTGTTGCATTGAGCCCTCTTTTCTTCTAAAAAGTCATACGTAAGCTACTGCTAGTTCCCCTGCACTTTGTGCTGAAAGCCGGCCCAATGCTTTTCCTGGAATCAGTAGTTTAAAAATGTGTAGCTTTTTTATTCTATTTCTGACTATCAGCGCCTGCGCATGTCAGGCTGCTTCTTTCTGTCTGTCCGTCTTAGTACAGTAAGTATTATTGTTAAGACTGTGTTTTTCACCCTTTCTTACTTCGAGGCATGCCCAGGGACATTGAGTCAACAGGGGCATGGCAAGCAGAAAGAGCCGCTAGGTAAACGTTCAGATTGGAAGGTGATTGACCAGCCTCAAGCAAATCTTGCAGAAACTGCAAGATGGCAGGCATGGTACTGGAGATTGGATCATGACCGTTAGTACGGCACCAATCTTGAAAATGTTTCCACTTATAGGCATACAATGACCAAGTGGAATGCTCCCTAGCAATCTGCAGTGTACCCAAGACCGCGTCTGACAGCCCTAACGCTGACCAACGGTTCCTTTCAGGGTCGAGACCCATAGCCGATGCCTGCCCGCCTGGAATGTGTTTCTCCCCCGACTGGGATTCTCCTGGCCCACTTGGGGGCCACTAGGTGAACTGAAGCCTTCTCCGACTGGACCTTTTTGAGAAAGAATGGGAGCAATGGCAGAGGCTGGAACTCATAAAGGAGCACTCTGGGCCATATGAGGGCTAAGGCATCAACGCCGAGTGGACCGCCGCAGCGCCTTCCCGAAACATTCCCAAATGCACTCCACCACCTGAGGGTGGAACCGCCACTCTGATGGGTGCGGGGTCTCCCTCTAGAGGAGGTCCGCCTCCCGAATCTCCATACCTGGAACATGCGTCACCCGAATCGACAGCAAGCCTCAGCAACCCTTCAATCAGCAGCCTGAAGGCTAGACGGTAATCCCAAGGACCGAAGGCCACCCTGGTGGTTGACCTATGCCACCACTGAAGTATTGTCTGTGCGGATTCCTACCCGTGTTCCGCAACACGGGTAGGAAGTACTGGATGGCAAGGAACACCCCTTGCAGCTCCAACATGCTGATATGCAGGGATGTCCGGCGGCCCGACCAGGGGCCATTGACTAATCTGGCTTCGCAGACCGTGCCCCAACCCGAGGTGGAGGCGTCTGTCGGGTGTAAATTGCCCCCATATGGACTCCTTGACGCAGGTGAGAGGGAATCCTCTACCAGCGCAGGGCCGCCGTACACAAGACACACTGTCAGCCGACGATGCCTGTCACATTTGGGATGCAACCTGAAAGCACTGAGCCACACCTGTAGCGTAATAAACCCAGCTCGATACTGCTGCTGCCCTCAGACCCAGAAGTTGTTGGCACAAAACAAGGGACACCTTCGATCCCTGCTGAAACAGGGAGAGGTGGTGTTGTAAAGCTACCACCTGTCGTCTGACAGGTATGTGCGCATCGTGGTGGAGTCCAGCCGGGGCCCCACATATGTTATGCACTGTGCAGGCGTCAGCCGAATCATGGTATCATTGATGGTGAGGCCCAGCCTCAGTAGATGCTCCGTCACTAGCGTCGTGTGGGCCACCGCTCCCTCCCACGACTGGGTACAGATCAATCAGTCATCAAGGTAATTCATCACTCTGACTCCTTGCAGCTGCAAGGTGGTGAGGATAGTGTCTACGCACTTTGAAAACGTATGGGGAGCTTGGGAGGCCGAACGCAGCACAGAAAACTCGTACGCGTTGCAAAGATGAAGCAGAGGTATTTCCTGTGCTGTGGACGAATGGGAACGTGAAAATACACGTCCCATAAGTCCGCCGTGGTGAACCAGTCGCCCAGCCAGACAGACTGGAGTATGTGACGATGTTTTAGAAACCGGTTTAGAAACCGCAAGTCCAGGATGGGGCGAAAGCCACCATCCCACTTCGGTACAAGAAAGTAGAAACACTCTCTGAGAAAGGTAGGATCTACGAGACGAATGGTGTGCTTGCCCCGCAAGGCTGCCACTTCGGTCTGGAGCACCGAGGCCTAAAGCGGATCCATCACGAAGGTAGTCGTGATGTCGCGAAAAGGAGGGGGTCCCAAATGAAACTGAAGCGCGTAACCATATTGTACGGTTGCAAGCACCCACACATTAGAGGTGCAAGTGCACCAGTAGTGCAGCTGTTGTGGAATGGGGTCTGAGGCCACCAGCCTTATTAGTGTCAGGCACCTGCGCGCGACCACTAGGCCTGCCAGGATCTGGCCCAGGGTCTGACCCTGCAGGCCAGAGATCTGGAGCAAAGTGTGCGACAGCAGTCGCAGTTCCATGGCCACTGGCTCTGGTAGAGGGGCATCATGCAAAACTCTGTCCAGGTATACAGTGAGCATGCTGGACGTGTTCGCTAGGCAGGTACTCCGAGCTCCTGCCACATAGGCTCTACGGATGTGCACTGCAGGCTCGGGCACACAGGGTCCTTGGGCATATCTCCCACCGGCGGAGCCTTAACCAAGACCGCAATGGTGGAGTCCACAGGGAGAAACCCGTCCAGGCCCAGCTTCTCCACCCCTTCCAGCCAGGCCAGAGGAGAACTATGTCTCAATTGTGCCGGCACTGTAGCAGGGTGGTTCCAAGAGGAATGCACCTCCTCCATAAAATCAGGGAACGCTGGGAAGGGTTGAGCTCGCGGAGCCACGTCATGTGGTCGAAAGACGGAATGGCGTGGCTCTGTTTGTGCTGTCCAAGGGACCTGTAAGTACACTGCCGCACGCCCCATAAGCACCGGCACAGACCCTGTCAGTGGCAGCCTCTGAACTAGAAGCCATATCAGCCTGGAATTCAGGCTCCGCCTCGACCTCCATATCCGAAGAGAACGTGGACTCCCCCCACGAGGCAGCGATGGAAAGCACGTCCTCCTCTGAGCAGAGAGCCCAGTAAATCCGCTCGCCCTGTACTCCCCTGGAGGAAACAACGGGTGGCACAGAGATTGTGACCAGCTCAGGGGGTGGGTGGTAGGCAACACAGGGGTCCACGGCCGAAGCCCTGTTCGGCCTGCCTCTCCAAAATCTCCATGATACGACCGATCTGAGCTTTCATGTCCATAATATCCCACGCCTGCCGGGACTTTTTCACCAGTCTAGCTGGAGGCGACGGGGAGCGGCTGCAGGTCGAAATGGACACCTGAGCACAGGGGAGGCATGAGTGGGAGGGGCCCGCTGAGGGGGACGAAGAACACCCCCACGCGACTTTTTCAAGGTGAGTACGCAGGGCTGAAAAGTTAAACGAGGGTGTCTTCCCACCAACAGCGAGTGGGAGAAGTACAGGCGTGGAAAAGTACAGAGCAGTTTAGAAGCAGTTTGAAAGAAGGTTGACAACTGCAGAAGAAACTCAATTTAAAAAACCCTCAACATGGTCTCCAAGCCAGTAATCTGTGACACCTGCTTGATGTGGGAAATCCGAGAAAACCCAGAGGAGCTAAACCAAGTGTGCGTAAAGTGCCGCGCGATCCAGGATTTGCATAAACTAGTAAGTATGCTAGAAATGGAGCTGGAAGAAGTGAGTCAGCAACAGGATCTTGAGGAACTGGCACACCCACAATTCAAGTCTGCATCACCCCTAACAGACTGAAAGCCACCAGGGAGATAGAAGGTCAGAACAGCTGGGTTCAAGTAGGCAGAAGCAGGGAAAAAAACAAAACTTCGTCAAACACAACCACCAGAAATCAAAACAACGAACAGATTTGAGTCACTTCAGAATTTTGATGAGCAGAACCAACAACAAGAGAATGAAAGGAACAACATCCAGGATCCCATTGACAGTGGTGACCAGACAGCAAAAAGAAGGGAGGTCATGATTGTTGGGGACTCCATATTGAGAAACACAGCAAGTTCAATTCGTAGTTTGGACCCCCTTACTACAACAGTGTGCTGCCTTCCGGGAGCCTCGGTCAAGCACATCACTGAGAATGTGGACAGGCTCCTAGAACGAACAGGAGACGACCCGGTAGTAGTCGTCCACATCGGTACAAACAACACTGGAAGAGACAGACCAAAATCCCTGCAAAACAAATTCAGAGAGCTAGGAAGGAAATTAAAAGAGAAAACTGTGATATTGTTTGGTATACTACCGGCACCTTGCAAAGGACCATATGGACAGCTGGAAATAATTAATCAAAACGCATGGCTGAAGATGTGGTGCACACGGGAATGCTTCACCTATCTTGATCATTGGACCACATTCTACAACGAGGACTATCTGTATAGACGGGATGGACTGCATTTAAATAACAAGGGAACCAGTCTACTCGGAGAAAAGATCCTCGAGCAGGTTCAGAAGCATTTAAACTAGAAAGGAAGGGGGGAGAAATCAACAAAAAAACAGAAGGGAGACCGCATCAAAACAAGAACAACAACTCAGGTAAGACAACCATTAAATGTATTTATCTAAATGCTAGAAGTATCAGAAATAAAATTCTAGAACTTGAAGCTACTGCACTAACAGGTAACTATGATGTGATAGGTGTTACAGAAATGTGGTTGTCTGAGAGTGATGGGGACGAATATAATATTTGTGGGTATACACTGTATAGGAAAGACAGGCAGGACAGAAGAGGAGGAGGGGTAGCGCTATACATAAGAAACAGTCTTGAAGCCCAGGTGTTAAACCTGGACAAAGAAAATAAAACCGAATCAATATGGGTCAGAATAACGGACAAAAATTCAAAGGGCATAATAATAGGAGCATGCTATAGACCGCCAGATTCAGACGGTGAGCACAATAATCTGTTATACAATGACATTAGAAATGCGTGTAGCAAAGGAGAAGCCATACTAATGGGGGATTTCAACTTCCCCTAAATAAAATGGGAAAACCCAGTGGGTAGCGCGAAGGATGAAATAGAAATGGTGGAAATGACAAATGACTGCATCCTAACACAATTTGTCAAGGCACCGACTAGAGGGGAGGCATGCCTTGTTAGTCTTTTCAAAAAACGAAGATAGAATAACTAAAACAGAGGTCAGAGAACCACTGCCAAACTCAGACCACAACATGGTCTCATTTGAAGTTTTTTTTAAATCCCCAAAAGTAATGACTAAAGCTAAGATTTACAATGGCCCGCAGATGGCCGGTGGGTGAACTCGACAACGGGCACAAGGCAAGCCCGGCCCCGTGGAGTAACAGCGCTCTCCGAAGTAAGAAAGGGTGAAAAACACAGTCTTAACAATAATACTTACTGTACTAAGACGGACAGACAGAAAGAAGCAGCCTGACATGCGCAGGCGCTAATAGTCAGAAATAGAATAAAAAAGCTACACATTTTTAAACTACTGATTCCGGGAAAAGCATTGAGGCCGGCTTTCAGCACAAAGTGCATGGGAACTAGCAGTAGCTTACGTATGACTTTTTAGAAGAAAAGAGGGCTCAATGCAACACAGAGGTCTTACCATACAAATGTGAGAAGCGAAAGAGGATGTTCCTCCCCCTGCGAGATGGTTAAGTACCCTCAGGAGGTGGGACCGAGGAGGTCACTGAGGGGGGGGGGCCTATCGACAGCTTTGATATAGGTGCTTAGTGACATCTACCAATAGGCAGGAGTGTATCCCATAACGATGTTTGGTGGCAATCTCCGAATTGAAAGAGAACCTGTTCAACGATGCTTAAATCAATTTGCATCATACTAAACACGGTTCATAACTGAGTTCAATAACCAAGTTTGAAACTTACTCATTTTTAAACTGGTTTAACTGTAATCTGGAAGTGACCCGTGTTCGAGTCCGATTTCCCCTAGTGCTTTGTGGTAGTATGTTGCCATATCCCCCTGTTTATATGATACGAGAATAAAGAAAACAAGTCGAATTAAAATACACAATATTTATTCTTGTCATATTCCATTGGTAGGTAACGAGGGGGGAAAAAGAAAGAAGAACGTGTATACATTACAGTGGTTTCTGAGGTACAGTCATCCAGCAAAGTGTTTTTTCAAAAACAACTAGGTTAACTAACCTAGTCTTAGTATGGCAATCTGGACGCTTTAATACTGATGGGCTAGGGTTCAGGTAAATGAGTTTTAAACTTAGTTGTTGATTTTTTTGCTCTAGTGTGGACAGTGCCTTAGACGATTGCCTCAGCGACTGCTGCTTTTTAAACTTGAGCTCTTTGACAATATCATTCTGACTGCTTTCGTCCCTTTAAGATTTCTCCAATAATGTACAGTTTGTCCTTAAGCGAAGTTGATGATTGTTTAGCACTGGCCATGATAATACTGCATAAATTAGAGTAATAGAAAGCAAGGTCAAGTTTAAGCTGCAAGATGTTGGCCTATGAGTAGCAACATACGCAGCACAGACCACTGCGTGCCATTGCGGTGCGTGTGTAATAACAGGAAGTTTGCACTATCAGAGTACGTACTAAAAGGAGAATTTAAACAGGATTTAATATGATTTTATTCAGTTCCATGATACTGGTTCTTTATATCAGTGTGTACGTTATATCCCAGGTACATTGTAAATGGGTTTGACTGTATATATATATATATATATATATATATATATATATATATATAATATATATCTATATTATATATATATATATTATAAGCATACATATCACGTGTGTGTAGTCAACATCATATGTCAAGCAGATCAACTCTTCTGTTATAATAAACTTGTAATATGTTCTTTCAACAATAATTATTTTACTTGTATAACAGCTTAACTTTAAATTATTTATAACGTGTACTCAGGGTTGGGCAAAATACTCGGGAAATGTATTTTATTGGAAAATACTATTTGAAATTACAAAATACATTTAATAAACAAAACAGATTATTATTTTTTTTATATAGTTCGCCACCCCCCCCCCCCCATTAGATAATAAGGCCTGAACCTGAACATTTTGGAATGCTTTTGGAGGGTTGTTAGAAGAGTAACCCTTCAAATTTGCTCTTTAGGGAATATGTGAGAGATTCAGCATTTTGATAAAGGACTCTTCAGAGACAGTTACTGTTCCAAGCACCTTTATTTGTTTGCTGTCAAGATGCAGTTTTAAAATAAATAACAATTTTCAACACCAGAAAGTTTTAGTAGGGGGTAGGGGGAGTAATTCTATAGGAAGAAAAAACCTTTGAATATTCAAACAGTATTTATTTAATGTCTAATATTAGTATAGTTTTCAGTACACATTGATGTATTAGATTGATGTGTGACACTGTATAGTTCTCTGTCAGTTCTCCTTCAGCAAAACAAGTTTCTGGAAGAGGTCATTTAACAGTCAATTTCTTTGGGGGCTGAAAATCAAGCCAGCAAAAGAGACAAGCCTCTCAACAGGAGCAGAGGAAGGAAGAATGGTATTAAAGCATATAAACTGCTTCTTTATGAAAAAGAATTGCTCTAAAGATGCCACATCCTTCCTTTGGTCTTTAAGAAAATGAAGCATCTCCAGCTCAGCTTTGTTGCTTGTTGTTGAGGGAGTACTTATCTGGGAAACATCTTTGCTATATATAAAAACAAATAAGTCATCTTCTTCCTCTTCAAGGGGTCTCCCACTAGAAGATTCTGATACAAGACCCCGCTCTTAAGCAGTAGGAAACATTAGTTGATTGAATCTTCTGGTGTCTCCAGAAAGACAATGTGATAGTGAATGCATCATTGTTGATTTAAAGTTACTCCCAAGGCAAAACTGGCACGTTTTTTTTTTTTTTTTAATTGAATATGCGATCACTACAATTACATTTTATACAGCTGCAGTTTAATATTTAAATTGGTTTAAATTGAGTATTTAAATTGATAAATTGAGTATTTCGAAAATACAGAATCCTACAACATTACTATTAGCAATGCATTTCATTCTATAGCATCCAATCCACATTCAATAAGTCAGCTTGTTCCCAGCAAGATTCAAATTCTCCTCCTGGCTCAGCTGGAAATGGCTCTGCAAACACCACAACAGTCCTGTGCAACCAATGTTTTACATCACAGGTGTGGGTGACCAGGGTCTTATACCTGCAAAAACTTAAATCTTATTAGTTGGTGTGATGAGTCAAAGGGGTTTCGGTCTGCAATTCAGCCTCCCAACAGTAGAAGGCATCAAACCAACTCGGGATTTCCCTTACCAAGGTCTTGTGACCATGACAAAAGTCATCTTTTTAAGGGGCGGCACCTTGGTGAGGGGCGGAAGTACGAGTATGTAAATTCCAGCCACTGGAGTCAAGTGAAATTAAGGATACCTGTCAGTTTGGGATTGGTGATCCACTGACTACCGGGGCGGGGTTTGCATACTAAAGGGAACGTGCTACTGTGTTCGGGGTTGGTCCTAAGGAATAGAGGCGGGGAGAAACAGGCTGGAGGAGTACTTGGTTGTTGTGGACTGTGTCACGAACGGGGGCTTTACTAACTGGTTCTTTTCTGTTTTTATTCCTTTTGTTTTATTTTTGGATTAAAGCAGAACGCGACGAGGACTAAGAGGCTCCCGTTCCTTTGTTTTTGATTACTCCCGCACTCCCTCCCTCACATCTTTTTTTTATTATTTTTCTTTTTTTCCTCGTGTAATATTAAATAAAATTTTAATTGTTACACGTAAATCACTGTCTGGAAAATCCATTTGTACTCACTCGCCTCACAGTTGGGCTCCCATCTCTAAATTCTCATTCCCACACATTTTAATTGAATCTGAGTCCATCAAAAAACCACAGGCCTTCCCACCCTTGCAACTGAGGCCTTCCATCCAAAAGGATCTAATAATAGACTTATAATAGCACAAAGGGACGTGTCAGAACAGTCACTAATATATATATATATATATATATATATATATATATATATATATATATATATATATATATATATATATAGTAGCAGGGGGATCTGTGCTCACTCTGCTGGCGTGTTCACAGTGCTGCAGGAAGAGGGCAGCAGTAGTCCCACAGCCTCCTGTGAGTCATGGCAGTGACACGGGGAGATGGGAAAGTGGGTATGTGAACTTTCCCTCTCTCTGAATGGCTGGGACGCGGGTTTTTGGCAGATTGTTAGCCCTATAAAATAATGCTCTTCTGTTTCCTCAGGTCTGCCCTTTTAGACGTGCCAAGAGTGCGGAAGCGCTGGTCCAGGACCGAGAACCAGCCGGAAGAAAAAGAAACTGAGAGTTTCACAGCGAGACAGTGAGAGCGGGAAACCCTTTGGCAGACCCCGGAATATTGTAACAGAGCAGGCTAGTTAGCCGGTAGCGTAGGTCGGTGATCTGGGTCGCACGAGTCGCAGTGACCGGGAGATCACTGCCAAGTGCAGCACCTTTTCTTTGTAGTTTTATTACTGTTTTATTTTACCTTTTTCTTTTTGCCTTCTATTCTTGAATTATTGTTTGAAGCACCTGCTAGTGCGCTTGCACCCTGAACTGTTTACCATCATTTGGTATTCCCGTGGTTCTGTTTACCATAGCTGGTAAGCAGACCACGGACAAACAGTGCTCTCTGCAGGTTAAAGAAACAAACACCTGTGAAATAAAACTGGGCACCTGTGTGGTGTTGTCAAGTCCACCTGTCTGTCTCCTGTGTCAGTGAATTACCCACCACCCTTCCAAAAGTGGTGTAAGAGGTGGGATTCACTGGCATTGCCCCAAGCAGTGAACCCACAGAAGAAGCAGACTATCTTTCACCTCTGCAGTGCAGGGGGCGGCTAGACCAGCAGCTCCAGACTCCCAGTTGCAATGGCCAGCAAAAATGACGGCCAAGGATCGACCAGAAGCCTACTTAAAGGTGTTTGAGGCCATGGCGACCTCGGCCAAGTGGGCTCCAGCGCAGTGGGCTAGCTACTTGCTGCCTCAGCTCACGGGAGAGGCGCAAGCAGCGGTGAGGACGCTGTCCCCGGAGAGCATGATTGATTACCTCACACTGAAAGCGGTCATCCTTAATTGCGTGGGGACCACGCCCGAGGGGTACTGAAGAAAATTCCGGGATGAGCAGTTTGCGGCAGGAGAGCGCTCATGAGCCATTGCCGACTGCCTGAAAGATTACGCCCTAGGTTGGCTGAACCAGGACATGAACACCAAAGCCAGGCTGGTGGAGATCATCGTGGTGGAGTGCTTCTTGGAGTGTCTAGCCCTGAGACCTCGGCTGTGGGTCCAGCGTCAGGCACCGGATACTCTGGACCGGGCGGTCGAATTAGCAGAGCAGTAGCAGGCAGCGGAGCCAACGCCTGCGAGTCTGCCTGCGAGGAGTGCAGCTACCGGATCATCCCCTCAACTGGCCCCGGAGATGGCGAAGGGACTGGGGGGAAGGGGTAGTCAAGGATTTGGTTGGGGGGTGTCGGCAGGAGCTCCCGGCCCTGGAACTGGGGCAGGGTGGGGCTACCCACGAGCTGCTGCAGTGTCGGACCTGGGCCTCGCGTGGACACCTTATCGGTGAGCCCCTTTTATGGCTCCAGTGTTTCCATCTGTTGCCAAAGCTTCAAGGAGAGAAACCAGCCCACCAAGGTGTTGGACGCGTAGGGAGGTGGGCCAACTTGCCCGGGACTGCCCCGTGATGGAGTGTGACCTTGGCCAACCAGGTAGGTGCTTTCAATTACCTCAGTCACTTCAGCACACAGGTTTTGTTATTCCTGTGACGGTGGATGGTGCAAAAACCCAGGCTCTCCTGGATTAAAGGTGTGGTCAGTCTCTAGTACAGGAGATCCTAATCTCACCGGGGCACAAACATATATTGGGACGGGTGCATATTAAATGTTATTCATGGGGATGTATGCTCCTATCCCAAGATCAATGTGAGTATGACTATTGGCCAGCAGGTGACGCAGGTGCAGGTAGGATTATGTCCTCGAATGCCAGTACCAGTAGTGTTAGTGTGCCAGTTCCTCACAAATTGTGTTAGGAAGCAGTCATTTGTCATTTCCACCATTTCTATTTCATCCTTCGCGCTACCCACCGGGTTTTCCCATTTTATTTGGGGGAAGTTGAAATCCCCCATTAGTATGGCTTCTCCTTTGCTACACACATTTCTAATGTCATTGTATAACAGATTATTGTGCTCACCGTCTGAATCTGGCGGTCTATAGCATGCTCCTATTATTATGCCTTTTGAATTTTTGTCCGTTATTCTGACCCATATTGATTCGGTTTTATTTTCTTTGTCCAGGTTTAACACCTGGTCTTCAAGACTGTTTCTTATGTATAGCGCTACCCCTCCTCCTCTTCTGTCCTGCCTGTCTTTCCTATACAGTGTATACCCACAAATATTATATTCGTCCCCATCACTCTCAGATAACCACGTTTCTGTAACACCTATCACATCATAGTTACCTGTTAGTGCAGTAGCTTCAAGTTCTAGAATTTTGTTTCTGATACTTTAGCATTTAGACATTTAATGTTGTCTTACCTGAGTTGTTGTTGATGCGGTCTCCCTTCTGTTTTTTTTGTTATTTCTCCCCCCTTCCTTTCTAGTTTAAATGCTTCCGAACCTGCTCGAGGATCTTTTCTCCGAGTAGACTAGTTCCCTTGTTATTTAAATGCAATCCATCCCGTCTATACAGATGGTATATACTACTACCGGGTCGTCTCCTGTTCGTTCTAGGAGCCTGTCCACGTTCTCAGTGATGTGCTTGACCGAGGCTCCCGGAAGGCAGCACACTGTTGTAGTAAGGGGGTCCAAACTGCGAACTGAACTTGCTGTGTTTCTCAATATGGAGTCCCCAACAATCATGACCTCCCTTCTTTTTGCTGTCTGGTCACCACTGTCAATAGGGTCCTGGATGTTGTTCCTTTCATTCTCTTGTTGTTGGTTCTGCTCATCAAAATTCTGAAGTGACTCAAATCTGTTGGTTGTTTTGATTTCTGGTGGTTGTGTTTGACGAAGTTTCTTTTTTTCCCTGCTTCTGCCTACCTGAACCCAGCTGTTCTGACCTTCTATCTCCCTGGTGGCTTTCAGTCTGTTAGGGGTGATGCAGACTTCCATGAATTGTGGGTGTGCCAGTTCCTCAAGATCCTGTTGCTGTCTCGCTTCTTCCAGCTCCATTTCTAGCATACTTACTAGTTTATGCAAATCCTGGATCGCGCGGCACTTTACGCACACTTGGTTTAGCTCCGCTGGGTTTTCTCGGATTTCCCACATCAAGCAGGTGTCACAGATTATTGGCTTGAAAACCATGTTGAGGTTTTTTTTTTTGAAGTTTAGTTTCTTCTGCAGCCGTCAGCCTGCTTTCAAACTGCTTCGAAACTGCTCTGTACTTTTCCACGCCTGTACTTCTCCCACTCGCTGTCGCTTCCACTCGCTGTCGCTGGGAAGACTGCCTCGTTTAACTGCGTTGTTCTGCTGTGCTGTTGGCTCCTCCCCTCGCCTGTGTCTCAAAACGGCGCTGAATTTGAATCAGCTGCTCCGAGTTTCAGCTTGTTTGTTATCAGAAAAACACACGCGGCTGTTTGACTTTGAGCTGCTGCTGTGTTTCCCCAATGTCCTCTGTTTTCTGATTAAAGCAATTCAAGATGCAATTTCTCCTTTCTGCTTCGAAACTGCTCTGTACTTTTCCACGCCTGTACTTCTCCCACTCGCTTCCACTCGCTGTCGCTGGGAAGACTGCCTCGTTTAGACCCTTAAGAACATGTTGCGCAGGTTTATTTGTGGTGTTGTGCGTTACTGGGATCAGCTGATTCCTCCCCTTCTCTTTGCAATCAGAGAGGTACCCCAGGCTTCCACTGGGTTTTCACCATTCGAGCTGTTGTATGGGCAGAGACCCCGGGGCGTGTTCGATCTGGTCAGAGAGATGTGGGAGGAGCAGCAGGACAATTCGACCAATGCCATCCGGTATGTGTTGGACCTGCGCAAACATCTTGACTCTGTTGGGAAATGGGCGCATGACAATTTGCAGCAGGCTGAGCACAGACAGGAGACACAGTACAACCAAGGAGCCCGGTTGTGCACATTTCAGCCGGGGGATAAGGTACTTCTATTATTACCCAGTTTCGAGTCGAAGCTCTTGGCTAAGTGGCAAGGACCCTTTGAGGTTACACGCCAGGTTGGGAAGGTGGACTATGAGATCTGCCTGCCGGAGCGACGGAGAGAAAGACACATTTATCATATCAACCTCTTAAAGCCTTGGTTGCAACCAGAGGAGTTGTTAGTGGTGCACGCAGATGATGTCCCAGACCTGGGACCTGATCTTTCTCTGTTGGCAAGAAAAGGATCGGTACAGATTGCGGAGAATCTGACACTGGCACAGAAATGTCAGGCGCATGGTCTGGTGGCAGAGTTTCCTGACGTGTTCTCTTCCATCCCGGGGCAGACTCGAGTAGCCCATCATCACATTTATATTGAACCGGGGGCGCTAGTTCACCAGAGGCCGTATTGTATACCTGAGCATAAAAGTGGAAATTGATGAAATGCTGAGACTAGGGGTAATAGAAGAGTCCCAAAGTGACTGGAACAACCCGGTGGTTTTAGTTGATAAGCCAGATGGGTCAACTCGATTTTGCATTGATTTCAAACGAATCAATGAGAAATCAAAGTTTGACGCTTATTCGATGCCCCGGGTAGATGAGTTGTTGGAGCGTCTAGGCACAGCTCATTTTATGACGACACTGGATTTAACGAAGGGGTACTGGTAGATACCCCTGACTCCGGAATCTAGAGAGAGGACGGCGTTTTCGATTCCCTTCGGGTTGTACCAATTTAGGACCATGCCCTTTGGGTTGCACGGAGCACCTGCCACTTTCCAGCAGATGACAGATCGTATCTTGCGGCCCCATCAGCAGTACACCGCTGCTTACATAGCTGATGTGGTTATCCACAGTGAGGACTGGCCGAGTCAGCTGTGTAAGGTGGCGGTGGTGCTGCAATCCTTGCGGGAGGCGGGGCTCACTGCTAACCCAAAGAAGTGTGCCATTGGGAAGAGTGAGTCGGAGTATTTGGGGTATTGAGTAGGGGGGGCCAGATCAGACTGCTGGTTGCTAAGCTGAAAGCCTTGGCTGACTGGCCGGTTCCTACAACCTTTCTTGGGAGTAGCGGGCTATTATAAGAAGTTCATCCCGAGCTTCGCTAAGCTCGATGCTCCCTTGACAGACCTCACCCGGAAGGCTGCCCCAAATACGGTTCAGTGGACGGAGTCGTGCCAGAGGGCTTTTCTCGCCTTGAAGCAGAGGCTGTGTAGCAAGCCAGTGCTATGCAGCCCGGATTTTGGTAAGAGATTCACCCTGCAGACGGATGCGTCAGAGACAGGTGTAGGGGCAGTGTTGTCTCAGGAGGTTCGGGGAAGCGAGCACCCAGTCCTGTACATCAACAGGAAGCTCCTTCCCTGCAAGAGAAATTATTGCACCATCGAGAAGGAGTGTCTCGCAGTAAAATGGGCAGTCGAGTCACTCCGGTACTACCTCCTGGGGCGACACTTCACCCTAGTTACAGATCATGCTCCCATAGCATGGCTTTCCCGAATGAAAGATAGCAACGCCAGAATCACACGATGGTACTTGGCCTTGCAGCCCTATACCTTCAGGGTAGTCCACCGAGCAGGAAAGCGGCATCAAAACGCAGACTGTTTCTCTCGGGAAGGCATAAGGGTGTAGGATTTTCGAATAAACCAGTGGTGTCATTCTGAGGGGGAGGATATGTAGCAGGGGGAGATCTGTGCTGACTCTGCTGGCGTGTTCACAGTGCTGCAGGAAGAGGGCAGCAGTCATCCAACAACCACCTGTGAGTCATGGCAGTGACACGGGGAGGTGAGAAAGTGGGTGTGTGGACTTTCCCTCTCTCTGAATGGCTGGGAGGCGGGTCTTGGGCACATTGTTAACCCTATAAGATAATGCTCTACTGTTTTCTCAGGTCTGCCCTTTTAGACACACCGAGAGTGCCGAAGCGGTGGTCCAGGACCAAGAACAAGGCTGGAGAAAAAATAACGGAGAGTTTCACAGCGATACAGTGAGAGCGGGGAACCCTTGGGCAGACCCAGGAATATTGTAACAGAGCAGGCTAGTTAGCCGGTAGCGTAGGTCAGTGATCCAGGTCACACGAGTAGTGGCGACCGGGATATCGCTGCCAAGTGCAGCACCTTTTCTTTGTAGTTTTATTACTGTTTTATTTTCCTGTTTTCTTTTTGCCTTCTATTCGTGAATTATTGTTTGAAGCACCTGCTAGTGCGCTTGCACCCTGAACTGTTTACCATCGTTTGGTATCCAACAGCGCCCTCTGCGGGCTAAAGAAACAAACACCCGTGAAATAAAACTGGGCACCTGTGTGGTGTTGTCAAGTCCACCTGTATGTCTCCTGTGTCAGTGAATTACCCACCCACCCTTCCACATCCCCCCCCCCCCTGGGAATATATACATATATAATATATATTAATAGATATATATATATATATTATATATAATATATAATATATATATTATATGTATGTGTGACCCTGAGCAAGCTGATGCATAGTTCACATACCCTAGTCTCGTATCTTGTAAAGCGCTTTGTGATGGAGATCCACTATGAAAGGTGCTATATAAAAATAAAAATTAATTAATCAATATTATGTAAAACCAGCACCTACATTTACATGGACTTAAGTCTTATTCAGGAACAAGTCTTAACGGAATTTTGGTCTTAAGTAAGGTCTTAACTTTAAGACTACCATGGAGGAGGCATAAGTCCAGATCTGCCATTGAAACAACTTTCTTTATCCCTTTCAATTTGAAGATAGCCACCAAAACATTGTTATGGGATATACACCTGCCTATTGGTAGGTGTCACTGAGTTTTTTCTATCAAAGCTGCCATTAGGCCTTCTACCCTCTGTGACGCCCTCAGTCCCCCCTGCCCAGTGTAGTTAACCGTCACGCAGGGGAGACTCACTCTCTTTTCGCTTCTCAAGATTGGTATGGTAAGACCTCTTTGTGGTGCATTGAGCCCTTTTTCTTCTAAAAAGCTCTACGTAAGGTACTGCTAGTTCCCCTGCACTTCTTGCACTAGTTCCCCTGCACAATTATGTCACTTCTAAAGACAATTGGTTGTACCAGAGCTTATTTAGGTGTGTCTTAGCAAAAGGGGTGAATACTTATGTAGTCAATTATTTTCTGTTTTGTACTTATAATTAATTTAGAATAATTTGTAGATTTTATTTTTCACTTTGACTTTATGAACTTCTTTGTGTTGATCAGTGGCAAAAACTCCTAATTAAATCCATTTTGATTCCATGTTGTAACCCAATAAAATGTGGAAAAGTCCAAGGGGGTGAATACTTTTGAGAGCCACTGTATAAACAAATATTTAAAATATACTTTATTAACAAATATTCCATTAAATACAATACTCAACAAAATTACATAACATTCGGCATTGTTTTTATTTCATTGTAATTAGATATATATATATATTATATATATATATATATATATATATATATATATGTGTGTATGTGTGTGTGTGTGTGTGGGTGTATTGGTAGGCAGTTAATATATTCTTAAAAGCAATAAATTAAAGGACCTCCAAAAACTGTAGGAGATAAAGAGATACCTTCGATAGTCAAGATCTCAGCGGGACCTCCAATAAAAGCTGTGGGTACTATTGTAATGTACAAACCCGTTTTTAATATCGCTCTCTGAAAACAATGGCGGATTTACACGTTACAACAAGCCGAAAATAGACCACATTCTAGACTGTTCAAAGTTCATAAATCGTGTTTGTTCAACATGAGCAAATGATTAAATACTGGGAATCTCTTCTTAGAAAGATGGTATATATTAAACATGCAACCAAAATAAGTTTGAAAATCACACAAAAGTTACACAATTAATGTCACATTAAAAGCATTACAATGAGGACTAAGGTTTAAAACAACAATTTACCAAATAAATACTAGTACATACTGACACAACAAGGGGTCACACAATACCTGAATTGATATTTAAGAGTACAGTTACCTAGCCTGAAAAGCAGTCACTTTCAGCATTCCGTTACCTTGTGTTTCTCCGAGTGTCAGGGCTCCCAACCTTGATGGATAAATACCGAGAGCTGAGGGCTCCAGGTGCAGTCTTTAGTTTCTTAGAGTCTGAGTGGATAGCAGAGGGGGCTATCGCAGGTCTGGGGCAGCAAGGAGCTGGGACTAAAGCAGGGGAATTTTCTACATTTCAAACAAAGAGATCATTTGAATTTCCCGCTGCATGCTCCGATTGGCTCTTTTGTAGCGCGTGGGCTTGCAATCTTGATTGATTGCTCCCCCCTTCCTCTGTCTGATTTAGTTTATTATCATAATCTGGAAAGGGGAAACTTTTCAAAACATGCAGAACTTTTGCTAAATAATTCAGATTTTATTCTGTATTCCCATTATTTTTACCATAAGAAATTACATTTCTTTAGACACCAAACATGTCTGGTTGAGACTTTGGGTAGACATTGCAAACAGTTTAGTTCTCTTAGGGATTTATTACCTGGGTTATTCTATTCTTGTTAGGCAATTTAAGAATAAAAACGCTTGCTTCTTGTACTCATAGTGGTATTAAATCAATATGATGTGAAATTTGTCTTAAAATCTTTTAAGCTATTTTTCCCTATTTTGAGACTCCTATGCTAAACCACCTCTCTCTCACTAGACGGGTTAATTAAATCACAGAGACGAGTTTGATTAGCCTTTTGTTTCCTGAGTGCCTGGTGCATTCAAGGTGTTATGTTGATCGTTATCTCTAGGCAAAGCTAGACAAATTAGATTAAGGTTCATTCAATGTAGATTCCTGATAATATAATATCTTACGAACATAACATAAGAAAGTCCATGACATTTGCAATATATTTGTGATGACAATGTCTTTAGAACATATATATATATATATATATATATACACACACACACACACACACACACACACACACACACACACACACACACATATACTGTTTTTTTTTTTTTACTTAAGTAATCAATGAGAGCCTAACCACTGTAAAATCATTCAACAGGTCATTTTCAAATTACAACTATTTACGAAATTACAAAATTCTATAATAAAATATATACATTTGACATCATTTATATTTACATGACATAATGATTTTTTTCCTTAAGTCCCAGTGAAAAAGCTAAATTATCAATCTGTCCCTCGGGCAACAGCTTTCTCTCAAGTGGAAGGCAGTGAAGATGTTGCATGAGGACAGAAACGCTGGTCTAAGTTAAGACCCGCCAGAAAATCGTTTTGTGAAACGGACTTAAGAATCGCTCATAACAAAGTCAGCGGAAATGACTTGAGCCCATTTTTTTTTGGTCTTAGACTTAAGTCAGCTTTGTGAATATGGCCCCTGGTCTTGAAGCAACGTGCTCAGCTGCCTTTTGACATGCTCAGAATCTTCTATCACAGTAACATCCAGCTACCCTGCATCAGGCATCCATTCCTGCGATTTATTCCTGTTCCCAGATTCGTGTTTCCTCATCTGGCGTCACTACCCCAATCTGACTGGCTTCATCAAGGCACCTTATTCAACTTTCAAAGTCATAATTTCATCAACGCGAGATGCCAGTCAGAAACGGAACCATGTCCTATTATTATCAACGTTTCAGTCAATGTCCTCCTACCCCCAATAGACAATACTCTCATAAACTGCTCCCGACCGAATCAGTAGGTTTTGCAGACGCCTCGGAGCAATACGTTCTTCATCCTTTCGGGTTCTGCAGCGGTCTCAGATCTCTGCATTCTTCGTCTCTCCCAAAAGCAGCCCCATCTCTGCCTCCATCTATATTTGCCTTTGCACTCAAAGACCAATATTCCCTGCACTCTACCGATGGTAGTCCTCCGTTCACTATTACATATCTCAGCTTCAGCAAATCTGTGTTCTCTACAGCTGAGCCTCTGCACACTATTGACAGAACTCCATTGTTTTCTTCCTCAGACCTCTGCTCTGTTCAGCAGATCCTGCCCTCTACTGTTAATCACTCCTCACTACAGCAGATCTCCACCCCCTCTTCAGATCTGCTCACTACTGCAGAATACAAAAGTTGCTTTAGTTTACTGTTTAAATCTGCAACTGCACTTCTCCAGAACCTGAAGGTATGGCAGCATACCTACAATCAAGGCTAACGCTAACGCTAGTCCCCATCTAATCAAAATACAGGGCACTTCCTCAGCAATCTATTCATATATCCAGTCATCTTGTCAAATATTACAGCATTAATACATAGTGAGTGATGTGGTACAAGACTGTTAATCTGTCTTTATTATGAGTTAAGGAGTTCCACTATTAGAAGAGTAACTGAAGTTATGAAACCCAAATGTCTGAATGTGAGTTCACCTTTTACATTTCAAGCAGACATGATAGTAGCAAACCACTGACTGATCCTGTATTAACTAACACATAGAAAGGCGGCATCTCATCTCTCTGCCCTTGTTTCTAGAGGAGGCCATTCGGTCCTCTGCTATTCCTAATCTACTTAATGATTTAGATTCTGGTATAGTAGCAAACTTGTTAAATTTGCAGACGACACAAAAGTAGGAGGAGTGGCAAACACTGTTGCAGCAGCAAAGGTCATTCAAAATGATCTAGACAAGATTCAGAACTGGGCAGACACATGGCAAATGAAATTTAATAGAGAAAAGTGTAAGGTACTGCACGCAGGAAATAAAAATGTGCATTATAAATATCATATGGGAGATACTGAAATTGGAGAAGGAATCTATGAAAAAGACCTAGGAGTTTTTGTTGACTCAGAAATGTCTTCATCTATACAATGTGGGGAAGCTATAAAAAAGGCCAACAAGATGCTCGGATACATTGTGAAAAGTGTTGAATTTAAATCAAGGGAAGTAATGTTAAAACTGTACAATGCACTAGTAAGACCTCATCTTGAATATTGTGTTCAGTTCTGGTCACCTCGCTATAAAAAAGATATTGCTGCTCTAGAAAGAGTGCAAAGAAGAGCGACCAGAATTATTCCGGGCTTAAAAGGCATGTCATATGCAGACAGGCTAAAAGAATTGAATCTGTTCAGTCTTGAACAAAGAAGACTACGTGGCGACCTAATTCAAGCATTCAAAATTCTAAAAGGTATTGACAGTGTCGACCCAAGGGGCTTTTTCAGCCTGAAAAAAAGAAACAAGGACCAGGGGTCACAAATGGAGTTTAGAAAAAGGGGCATTCAGAACAGAAAATAGGAGACACTTTTTTACACAGAGAATTGTGAGGGTCTGGAATCAACTCCCCAGTAATGTGTGTTGAAGCTGACACCCTGGGATCCTTCAAGAAGCTGCTTGATGAGATTTTGGGATCAATAAGCTACTAACAACCAAACGAGCAAGATGGGCCGAATGGCCTCCTCTCGTTTGTAAACTTTCTTATGTTCTTATGTTGAATTACTAAGGAGCAGTCACGCCAATTCGGGCTCCAAACCTCAGCCCTCAGTTCCAGCTTTCCATGCCTTTACTTTCGGTATCCAAGTTCAGTCAGTTGGTCCCATTTGCTTCCACAACCCCCATCCAGAATCCCCTGTCAGAAGAAGCTGATTTAGGATGAGAGTTATGGAGGAAGTTAACGAGTCGTTATGTACAGACTTTCGGTAGCGGGGTAGAAGTTCTCGAAGGATAAATGTCGGAGAGCACAGAAAGTCGTAACAGACGTGGGTGCTTAGCTTATTAAGTATAGGGGAAGTTAGTATTGTTGGTCTAGGACCACATCTTGCTCGTTGGTTGTTAGTAGCTTATTGATCCCAAAATCTCATCAAGCAGCTTCTTGAAGGATCCCAGGGTGTCAGCTTCAACAACATTACTGGGGAGTTGATTCCAGACCCTCACAATTCTGTGTAAAAAAGTGTCTCCTATTTTCTGTTCTGAATGCCCCTTTTTCTAAACTCCATTTGTGACCCCTGGTCCTTGTTTCTTTTTTCAGGCTGAAAAAGTCCCTTGGGTCGACACTGTCAATACCTTTTAGAATTTTGAATGCTTGAATTAGGTCGCCACGTAGTCTTCTTTGTTCAAGACTGAACAGATTCAATTCTTTTAGCCTGTCTGCATATGACATGCCTTTTAAGCCCGGAATAATTCTGGTCGCTCTTCTTTGCACTCTTTCTAGAGCAGCAATATCTTTTTTTATAGCGAGGTGACCAGAACTGAACACAATATTCAAGATGAGGTCTTACTAGTGCATTGTACAGTTTTAACATTACTTCCCTTGATTTAAATTCAACACTTTTCACAATGTATCCGAGCATCTTGTTAGCCTTTTTTATAGCTTCCCCACATTGTCTAGTTGAAGACATTTCTGAGTCAACAAAAACTCCTAGGTCTTTTTCATAGATTCCTTCTCCAATTTCAATATCTCCCATATGATATTTATAATGTACATTTTTATTTCCTGCGTGCAGTACCTTACACTTTTCTCTATTAAATGTCATTTGCCATGTGTCTGCCCAGTTCTGAATCTTGTCTAGATCATTTTGAATGACCTTTGCTGCTGCAACAGTGTTTGCCACTCCTCCTACTTTTGTGTCGTCTGCAAATTTAACAAGTTTGCTTACTATACCAGAATCTAAATCATTAATGTAGATTAGGAATAGCAGAGGACCTAATACTGATCCCTGTGGTACACCGCTGGTTACCACACTCCATTCTGAGGTTTTTCCTCTAATCAGTACTTTCTGTTTTCTACATGTTAACCACTCCCTAATCCATGTACATGTGTTTCCTTGAATCCCAACTGCGTTCAGTTTGAGAATTAATCTTTTGTGCGGGACTTTGTCAAAAGCTTTCTGGAAATCTAAATAAACCATGTCATATGCTTTGCAATTATCCATTATCGATGTTGCATCCTCAAAAAAATCAAGCAAGTTAGTTAGGCACGATCTCCCTTTCCTAAAACCATGTTGACTGTCTCCCAGGACCCTGTTACCATATAGGTAATTTTCCATTTTGGATCTTATTATAGTTTCCATAAGTTTGCATATAATAGAAGTCAGGCTTACTGGTCTGTAGTTACCTGGTTCAGTTTTGTTTCCCTTTTTGTGGATCGGTATTACGTTTGCAATTTTCCAGTCTGTCGGTACCACCCCTGTGTCAAGAGACTGCTGCATGATCTTGGTTAGCGGTTTGTAAATTACTTCTTTCATTTCTTTGAGTACTACTGGGAGGATCTCATCCGGCCCAGGGGATTTGTTTATTTTAAGAGCTCCTAGTCCCTTTAACACTTCTGCCTCAGTTATGCTAAAGTTATTTAAAACTGGATAGGAACTGGATGACATGTGGGGCATGTTGTCAGTATCTTCCTTTGTAAAAACTTGTGAAAAGTAATCATTTAACATATTTGCTATTTTTTTTCTTCATCTACGATTTTGCCATTTGTATCTCTTAAACATTTAATCTCCTCTTTGAATGTTCTCTTGCTGTTGTAATATTGGAAAAACATTTTGGAATTGGTTTTAGCTCCCTTAGCAATGTTCATTTCTATTTCTCTCTTGGCCTTTCTAACTTCCTTTTTGACTTGCGTTTGCAGTTCTGTGTACTCTTTCTGTGTACTTTCTTTTTGGTCCTTTTTTAATGCTCTGTAAAGTGCCTTTTTTCGCTGAATATTTTTTTTAATTGATCTATTAAACCATTTTGGCAATTTAGTTTTACATTTAGATTTGTCTACTTTAGGGATGTAATTGTTTTGCGCCTCTAGTACTACATTTTTGAAGAACAACCATCCTTCTTCTGTGGGTGTTTTCTCTATTTTACTCCAATCTACTTCTGTTAGTCTCTGTTTCATACCTTCATAGTTTGCTTTTCTAAAATTGTAAACCTTAGCTTTAGTCTTTACTTTTGGGGATTTAAAAAACACTTCAAATGAGACCATGTTGTGGTCTGAGTTTGCCAGTGGTTCTCTGACCTCTGTTTTAGTTATTCTATCTTCGTTATTTGAAAAGACTAAATCAAGGCATGCCTCCCCTCTAGTGGGTGCCTTCACAAATTGTGTTAGGAAGCAGTCATTTGTCATTTCCACCATTTCTATTTCATCCTTCGCGCTACCCACCGGGTTTTCCCATTTTATTTGGGGGAAGTTGAAATCCCCCATTAGTATGGCTTCTCCTTTGCTACACACATTTCTAATGTCATTGTATAACAGATTATTGTGCTCACCGTCTGAATCTGGCGGTCTATAGCATGCTCCTATTATTATGCCTTTTGAATTTTTGTCTGTTATTCTGACCCATATTGATTCGGTTTTATTTTCTTTGTCCAGGTTTAACACCTGGGCTTCAAGACTGTTTCTTATGTATAGCGCTACCCCTCCTCCTCTTCTGTCCTGCCTGTCTTTCCTATACAGTGTATACCCACAAATATTATATTCGTCCCCATCACTCTCAGACAACCAAGTTTCTGTAACACCTATCACATCATAGTTACCTGTTAGTGCAGTAGCTTCAAGTTCTAGAATTTTGTTTCTGATACTTCTAGCATTTAGATAAATACATTTAATGGTTGTCTTACCTGAGTTGTTGTTCTTGTTTTGATGCGGTCTCCCTTCTGTTTTTTTGTTGATTTCTCCCCCCTTCCTTTCTAGTTTAAATGCTTCCGAACCTGCTCGAGGATCTTTTCTCCGAGTAGACTGGTTCCCTTGTTATTTAAATGCAGTCCATCCCGTCTATACAGATAGTCCTCGTTGTAGAATGTGGTCCAATGATCAAGATAGGTGAAGCCTTCCCGTGTGCACCACGTCTTCAGCCATTCGTTTTGATTAATTATTTCCAGCTGTCCATATGGTCCTTTGCAAGGTGCGGGTAGTATACCAGAAAATACCACAGTTTTGGTCTTCTCTTTTAATTTCCTTCCTAGCTCTCTGAATTTGTTTTGCAGGGATTTTGGTCTGTCTCTTCCAATGTTGTTTGTACCGATGTGGACGACTACTACCGGGTCGTCTCCTGTTCGTTCTAGGAGCCTGTCCACGTTCTCAGTGATGTGCTTGACCGAGGCTCCCGGAAGGCAGCACACTGTTGTAGTAAGGGGGTCCAAACTGCGAACTGAACTTGCTGTGTTTCTCAATATGGAGTCCCCAACAATCATGACCTCCCTTCTTTTTGCTGTCTGGTCACCACTGTCAATAGGGTCCTGGATGTTGTTCCTTTCATTCTCTTGTTGTTGGTTCTGCTCATCACAATTCTGAAGTGACTCAAATCTGTTGGTTGTTTTGATTTCTGGTGGTTGTGTTTGACGAAGTTTCTTTTTTTCCCTGCTTCTGCCTACCTGAACCCAGCTGTTCTGACCTTCTATCTCTCTGGTGGCTTTCATTCTGTTAGGGGTGATGCAGACTTCCATGAATTGTGGGTGTGCCAGTTCCTCAAGATCCTGTTGCTGTCTCACTTCTTCCAGCTCCATTTCTAGCATACTTACTAGTTTATGCAAATCCTGGATCGCGCGGCACTTTACGCACACTTGGTTTAGCTCCGCTGGGTTTTCTCGGATTTCCCACATCAAGCAGGTGTCACAGATTACTGGCTTGAAGACCATGTTGAGGTTTTTTTTTTGAAGTTTAGTTTCTTTTGCAGCCGTCAAGCTGCTTTCAAACTGCTTCGAAACTGCTCTGTACTTTTCCACGCCTGTACTTCTCCCACTCGCTGTCGCTTCCACTCGCTGTCGCTGGGAAGACTGCCTCGTTTAACTGCGTTGTTCTGCTGTGCTGTCGGCTCCTCCCCTCGCCCGTGTCTCAAAACGGCGCTGAATTTGAATCAGCTGCTCCGAGTTTCAGCTTGTTTGTTATCAGAAAAACACACGCGGCTGTTTGACTTTGAGATGCTGCTGTGTTTCCCCAATGTCCTCTGTTTTCTGATTAAAGCAATTCAAGATGCAATTTCTCCTTTCTGCTTCGAAACTGCTCTGTACTTTTCCACGCCTGTACTTCTCCCACTCGCTGTCGCTTCCACTCGCTGTGTAGTTCATTCAGCTGTCAAGTATCGTCTCCAATCCCCCCTTTCTTTTGAAAGTCAAGGTATCTCCCCAGCAGGAACCCCCCCCCCCCCCCCCCCCCCCCAGACCCTCTGTTCATTGATTCCTCTGGCTCCTATCATCACTCGTCACTGGTTCTCAACCCACCTCTCCACCCTCGCCTCCAGAGAAGGTCTCCGTCCTCGATTCCACCCTCATCTCCATAGCAGGCCTCCGTCCTCGACTCCACCCTTACCTCCAGAGCAGGCCTCCCTCGTCAACTCCACCCCCAACCCCCCCCCCATCATTCCTTATAGGTGCAGCCTCCTCCTTGGCGAGGGCCATCATCAATCACAGCCTAATGATGGCATGTGCTGTCTTTTGTTCGTCTCACGGTGTGGGAGATTTTGTGAGGAGCCAAGGCTAGGCATCCGCCTCCTTTACCTTCAAGAGGGTTCTCACCATGTGAGTCAGAGCGGACCCCTGGCCACACTGTCCTTTTGCAGCTCCTGTGCTTCGATAACCTCACTCGAGGCTTTGTTTTTTACTCTGCCTTACTTCAGGACATAGCTACTCCGTGCTCGAGTCCCATACTAACCTTTGTGCCTTGTCCTTATTTCAGGTCCCAGGCAGTGTGAAGTCTCGGCCAATTGGGTGTCTAACGAGCGCCCTTTTACAGAAGTCTCAGACACTGGGTACCTCTCTCTCTCTCTCTCTCCTTTCGTGTCCCGGGACTGACTTCCTCCTGAGGGGTGGCTTCCCGATTCATAACCCTTGTATGTGTTTTCGGTTGGTGGGTCCCCTGCCCCTGGGTTGTGTTGGCACCGGTGCCCTAAGTCAGTGATCACTTTCTATCCTGTTTTGGTTGGTGGGTCCTCTGCCCCTGGGTTGTGTCGGCATCATCGCCCTCAGTCAGTGATCACTTTCTATCCTGTTTCGGTTGCTGGGTCCTGTGCCACTGGGTTGTGTCGGCATCGTCGCTCTCAGTCAGTGATCACTTTCTATCCTGTTTCGGTTGTTGGGTCCTGTGCCCCTGGGTTGTGTCGGCATCATCGCTCTCAGTCAGTGATCACTTTCTATCCTAGTTTCCATGTCCGGCTCTGCTGGTCTGTTACTAGACTCAGGGCTACGCCCGCTCCTCTGGTCCTTTCTAGCCGGCACTCTGTCTTACTAATTGCTCCTTTATGCTTCTTCTGCCCTATCCTTACACGCCACATGAATTGTTTTTCATAGCAAGAGTTGCACAAGAACATAAAACCGCCAGTCCTCCTTCTGCTATTCTCTCACTGGACTGTGTATGGTGAGGTGTACGCAATAAATCACTGACGACATATAGTCGGCGACAAAAAATCGCCCTTTGTATGGTGGCTGTTACAGCAGTTGGGATGTTACAGTCACTCATTTACCTCTATGAATCTTGCTTCCTGCCTTGATCTGGCATCTGCATCAAATACCAGTAAATATATTGAAATATTAAAACCTTCAAATAACATTTTCTAGAGGTCTGTTAAAGTGTTGTTATCTGATTCCAGGAGCTACTCTTCAGTTCTAGCTGCCTGTCATAGACATCTGTAACATAGGCTAACCAGCGCCACCTAGTGATCAGATATTTTTGGATCAAATCTGTTTTGCTGGTAATACTCTAGCTGTGCACTAGGTGTTGCTGGTTCTTGCTAATATGAAGACACATTGGATGATCTAGCCTTCATTATAGATATCTATGACAGGCAACTCGAACTGAAGAGCAGCTCCTGAACTTGCAGTCAAAGCACCTTAATACAGACTAATCACAATATAAAATACAGTTCACTGAAAAAAAAAAGTTAATGATTATTCAAGATGGTTAGCACTTCTTTAAATGGGGAGTAGTGATAATGGTAATAAAGCTAATACAAGGTAAGAGAATGGATCTTAAAGTTTATTTATCACTGCTTGATTTCTGCTTTGTTTTTTTTATGTGTCTTTGAATTCATAAGAATGAGGCTGGGTATGTGGTGCAGCTCAGGCTTGTTTGTTTTCCAGTCCTCAAACCACACAGGAAATCGGAGCGCTGACATTTACAGTAAACGTGTACTGCAGCTTGGAACACAGCACTGCCATCAGACAGGCACCACCTGAGGAGAGAAGAGGATGGAGTTAGAAGGCAATCCACCATTCAGCTGCGTAAGCCGACTACTTATACTCTAGCATTCTTATATCGTTCGTTTTAATATAGATACCAAAGCATCCACTGGAAGAAACAAGAGTGAAACCATGCTGAGAGCGTGACCGCACCCCCGAGCCTCGGATTCTGTGAGGTGCCGCAGCTCGCTGCTGAGTTTACAATAACAGGTATCGCTTTGAGTTTAATACAGGACTTGTCGTTTCCGCAGTAAGCTGACTGCCCCCTCACACACACACACACACACACACACACACACACACACACACACACACAGGAAAAAAAACACACCCTTCTGTCAGAACAAAATAACTTCATTTTGCAGAGAAAAGGAAGCTCACAGCATCTCTGGTTTCTAAGCACTAACTTTATTGCTGTTTTAATTCAAAAGATTTTCTTATTCATCGATAAATACATTTTTTTTTTTTTTCAAATTTATATCTTTTTAATTAATACAATTCAAATCACCCTATAATATTGTTCCCAAGCATATGAATTCTTTCTTGCGCTAAAGCTTATATTATTTATTTATTCCAGTCACAAAATATATAATATAAATTAAGCTAACATATATGTTGGTATATGATATATATATATATCTATAGATAATATATATAATAAGATATAATAATATATATAAAATAATATAATCTAAAACGCTATAGATTTTGACTATCTTTCTCTAAATGATAACATTTATTAGTAAATAAATATAACGTTTATACTTTTTTTGAAAAATGAAAAAAATTCCTAATTTATTGAAATTGTTATATAATTATTTACACAATTTTGTGTATACACAATGAATAATAGTATTAACAAAAGTCTTTTTACATTGATCGTTTTTTTGTAGAAAAAACAAAAAATTTACTGTTAATCACCTCAATAATTTTTTTATTTTATATATATATATATATATATATATATATATATATCTATATATATATATATATATATATATATATATATATGTGTCGAAAAATTACTTATTTACCTATTGTGTAGAAAATGGATTTTTCTTTTTTGAAACTGCCTGGATTTTTTCTGTACATAATTTATCTTGGAAATTTGGGCGAAACCATCGCTGCACCATCGGTAAGACGTCTGTCTGTCTGTCTGTCTGTCTGTCTGTTTGGGGGTTGCTAACTACAGCAGCTAGACTGGAACACAGTGTTTGGGGGTTGCTAACTACAGCAGGTGTACACCATGGGACTGATTCACCTGCCATAGCACTGTCAATAAGGTGTACACCATGGGACTGATTCACCTGCCATAGCACTGTCAATAAGGTGGACACCATGGGACTGATTCACCTGCCATAACCCTGTCAATAGGACATACACCATGGGACTGAATAACACAATTACATTATTATTACAGTTTAAGATCACTAGACTCGACTGCACTAGAATGACATTGTAACTGCAGTCTGAGATGACTAGACTGTACCAGAGGTTTGAGATAACTAGACTAGACTATACTAGAATTACATTGTAACTGCAGTTTGAGATCACTAGACTAGACAGCACTAGAATGACATTGTAACTGCAGTTTGAGATCATTAAACTATACAGAACTAGTTTCAGTTGAAGATCAATGTAGTTTATCACAAAACCGCTCTGCCGAAGGAAATGGTGATATTTTTGTTCTTTATGTGGTGACCTGAATATCTTGAACTCACAGGTATTTTATTTATGTATTTATTTATTTTTTAACACGAATACAGTTAAGGATCATATCCATTGTGATACAAATTCAGACCAAAAAAAAAAAAAATGATATGATTTTTAAAAATGTACCTGTTAATTTGAATATGTAATACAGAGAGCTCCTCAGTTAGTTGCATTGAAGCAAACAGACAGCGATCCACAGTCCAGGTTAACCAGACACTCCAGTCTCATTCCTGCCTGACTGGGTTTACCCTCCTGTGTGTGCACTCGGCTTCATCAAAAACACATACACTGTTCCCTTGCCAGTTAGTTTATGCTGTCTTTTTTTTTTTTTTTTTTTTAGCTGTAGACAGGCACACAAGCTCCTTCCCTCCTTGAAGCTTTCTGTCACACTTTCTGTCATGAGATGGAAAGACAAACAGACATCCTTCTGTTACGACCTGCAGCAGCAGCAGGGTATGATAGGAACGCTGTATAAACAGTGAAATCTGTTTCAGCTCAAGGAAGAAAAACACAAATTGAAACAGAGAAACCAATAGAAAGGAGATCTCCATTCCACTGTGTTTTTGTACACTGACAACATTTTACAAGAAGCTCCTAGAAAGTTGATGTTGGAGGCATGTGAGGGAACAAACTGGGTACATATGGAAATACGTATTTTAACACTATTTGGCAGTGAGCATTTTAAATCGGTGTTAACTAAGGATTTAAAACTCATTATTTTACCTCTTATTAGCTTTATTTTCACTGAATATCTAGATTTTTTATGCTATTTAATATTGCATGTAAAATTACACATTTTTGTAAATAACTGTAGATACTGTGATTCACTTTTTATTAAAAGTCAATAGTTTCCAATTCTTAAGATAATTCAAACAGGTTTTGCTGTTGTAATCAATTTTGCCAAAAGGTTATGTTAAAAATAGAGATTTAATTATACCGGTGACTCATTAAAAAAGGGTTTTTAGATGCGTAATACATTTCCAATGATACAGTGCAGGGAAGCGCTTAGTGTCTATCACAACCTGCCTGCTGAAGAGACAATGCACCCCAAAATATACAGTAACAATAACATTGTTCAAGACTACTGTCTGTCTCCTCACTGATATAAACTAATAGAAGTGAATCTGCTCAATTGACTCCCTTTCTTTGTCTCTTATGATACAAGACTACTGTGTTTTTCTATTGATCAGGTCTGTCTGTCAAAGCTGAGTATTTATTAAATTGACTTTTTTTTTTTTTTTTTTTTAGAAAAGGTGCAACAAAAACAACCATGAATATTTTGAAGAACTCATAAATCGTTGCTGTACAAATTGCCAACCAGGTAATTATAGAAACATCTGGTATTATAAAGGTATGAATTAAATTATTGTAGTTTATTTTTCACTGCATTGTAATTCATTGTTTTGTGATCCTATGAACCTCTATAATGAGGGCTGTGTTCATGTTGCTGTGCTTGTACCAGCAGGGGGAGGGAAGGTGGGGTGAGGTGAGGAAGCAGGTTTCACAGCAGCCGGTTGTCTTCATGTCTTCAAACCTTCACCTCCCTGCCCCCTCTCTCATGCGCGGCAGTTGGGATGTGGTTTGGGTCTGTTTCCTTGGTAACCCGGTCTGTGCGTTAACTAGCTCATTATTAAAAACACTCCTTCAGTCATCAGATCACCATATCCTGTCTGACTTCTTGTTTTGATCTTAAAATCTACAAGAAGCTTGCTTATATCTTCACAATATAGTTACTGTATTATAATGCTGTGTCCTGTACACAGGGCAGTGCTGGCAGGACCACACTATATAACACTAATAGAAAACCCTGTATTGAATTACAGCAGCTCCCCAGCATGGTGTCTATGTAAGGTTGTAATCTAGTGTGCTGGCATCGCCTGCTCTGTGCTGGGAAGAGCCTTGCTGTGTTGTACTGTGCACAGGGCAATGCTGGTGGACGCACTAGAGCCTCGCTGTACTGTACACAGGGCAATGTTGGCGGACGCACTAGAGCCTCGCTGTGCTGTACTGTACACAGGGCAATGCTGGTGGGACCACACTAGAGCCTCACTGTGCTGTACTGTACACAGGGCAATGCTGGCAGGACCACACTATATGGCTGTTTACTCCAGATTGTCATTAGCGTAATTTTTTCTGAATGGGAAAAAAAACAAACAATTCCAGTTCTAAAATTAATTTGAAAAATCCCCAGTATATTTAACACTTGAGTTTATTGTTTATTTCTGGTTGGAAACTTACTTGGTGAGTTCTCCCTTTCTTTGCAGTAAAGAGCTTTGAGAATCTAGCAGCCCTTTCACTTTATTTATCTTTGTTGCTCCCTTCCCCTCCCTCCCTCTCTCTCTGCCGTCTCTCTCTTTCTCTCTCCCTCCTTCTTTTCCTCCCTCTCTCCCCCCTCTTCACCATATCTCTCTCTCCCTCCCTCTTTTCCTCCTTCTCTCTGCCCTCTCTGTCACCATCTCTCTTTCTCACTCCCTCCCTCTCCCCCGCTCTGCAGGTTCCTATATGAAGCATCGTTGCTCTCTCTTCAATGACACTGTGTGTGTTCCCTGCCAGAAGGATCACTACACTGATATCTGGCACCACAGCTCAGAGTGTGAGCGCTGTAAACAGGGCTGCAAACAAGGTGCGCTAAAACTTCTTACGGCTTCCTCCAAGCAACACAGAGAAGTGCTGGACAAGGCTCCTTTCAAATCAATTCTTTACCTACTGTATTACTAGAGCAACATTATCATTGCACCCCTTTAAAGGAGTGCTAACCAAGGACTCTTTCAAATCCATTCTCTTACCTCTTATTAGCTCTAGAAACGTTATCACTGGTCCCATTTGAAGATGTTTTTACTTGTTTTGAATACTCTGATAGTAAGCAAACATTGCTGGTGATTTCCTGGTTCAAAATAACTTCCTGTGACCTACAGCACAGAAGCCATGTCTTTACCCGAACCATGATTTCACTTTGAAACAATGTTGTAAACTAACACAGACACCAAGAAGGAATCATATTGTAGTATCAATAGTATTATTTTGGCACACTGCCTGTCTGCCTGCCGGCCTGTCTGTCTATCTGCCGGCCTGCAGTTGTAATTGTGTTTAGTTTGCAATACTTCACTTGTTTTTTCAGAGAACGGTTTAGTTGTGGTGCAGAGCTGTTCCAGCAGCAGTCAGTTAGTCTGCGATTGTAAACCAGGCCACTCCTGTGAAATACCCACCCCTAGTGGCTCCTGCCTCAGCTGTGCTCCAAACACAGGTACCTTTCATTAGATACAAACACTGGAATAGTTTCCTTATAACTTGAATAGGTGGATATTATATACCCTATATATATATATATATATATATATATATATATATATATATATATATATATATATATATATATGTTTATTTTATAATACATGTGTTTGTGTGTGTGTATGGTGTACTATGTATATAGATTATATATATATATATATATAATATATATATCTATATATATATATATATAATATCAGTAATATGATATCAGTTGATATTAAACAGGTATGAGAATAGAAACTCATGAGATTCATAAATAATTATTTTTTTAATATGCATTTTTGAATAAAATACAGTTGAATGTTTACAGTTTGTTTATAGTTTATTGTCAAGAACAGATTCATGAACAGTATACAGTATACATAAGTGTATAGATATATTTAAACAACAAACATGTTAGGATATCTAGCATCGAACAACTGTTTCAGAAAGCTGTGTAATAAGTTACAAATCATTGTTTTGTATTGCTAGACAACCAGGTAACTCCCCCTCCTGAAAAAACGACTTCCTGTGGAAATGGTACATTCTTAAATGGGTCTTCCGGCATGTGTCAACAGCGTAAAAAGTGAGTTCCTATTCAGAATTTGATTTTTTTTATATTCCTGTGTTTCCTTAACTAGTGAAGCTCTTTAGTTCTATATCTGTGTGTCAGTGGATAGTTGACACTATGCCTTTGATGGAAAGCAGTAATGTCTATGGGGGGAAACAGTCTAACTTTAACTTTGGGGTCTATGGGGAGAAACAGCCTGGCTTTACCACTGGGGTCTATGGAGGGAAACAGCCTGGCTTGAACATTGGGGTCTATGGAGAGAAACAGCCTGGCTTTAACATTGGGGTTTATGGGGAAAACAGCCTGGGGTCTTTTCTAAATGTTTATCATTGAATTTATTACATTTCTTTTAGTGTGTCTAAATTCAGCACTATTGAGGGTTTAATAGTTCTGGGTGATAAAGGTACAATAAGTATGTGTTTTGCGATAACAAACACAGGGCTGGTTTCTGATATAAACCTTGTATAATTCAGCTGTGTGGAGCTGGGGAAAGAGCTGGCTGTTGAAGGCAATGCTACAGGAGACACTCTCTGCATACAGAAGGAAAAACAAAAGCCAGGTGAGTTTCCTTTCTTAAAATTCAGATACATGTGTTTAGTAACAATATTAGATTGTGAAACTAGTACCATTGTGGCTCTTCTACTGGGCCTGTGCTGTGTAGTAAACTATAAGGATGAGGAGCAGTGGTCCCCAACCCGTGGCTTGCGGGCAACATGTTGCCCACCAGACCCTACAGTGTTGCCCTCGGGCCCTGTAAATCATTTTCCATATATGTTTTTTTTTTTTCATTCCAATCTCAAAAAAAAAAAAAAAAAATCGCATTAAGGTAAAAAAATAAACAAACATAATGATAATCCCTATCTACCTCCCCGCCCATTACACAGTACCAGTTGAGTGGCAGGCAATTTATACAATCCGCATTAGGAATATATTACGTCACGTTCCAGTGACAACAGGGCTTCGATTTCTGAACGGTATTTCCTTGCGTGCGAAAGAGAAGTACAGAGAGCTTTGCAGGTCCTCCACAAAAGAGAGCAAGAACACACACATACAACTTTAAAGAAGAGTGGGAAGAAGATTTGTTCTTTTCAAGGTCCCCTGGAAAGTGTGTGTGCTTAATTTGTCACAGACGTGTCAGTGTGTCGAAGAGATGCAACATTGAACGACATTTTACCACACAACACAAGAAGTTTGCAAGTGAGTACCCTCCGAATAGTAACGTGAGGAAAGTAAAGGTGAGAGAATTGAAGACAGCCTTGACCTCTCAAAAATCTATTTTTAAGAAATATGTTAGCAGCTACGATTGTGTCATTCAAAATTGTGCATGTTCTTGCAAAGAACAAGAAAGCATTTGAAGATGGTGAGGTCATCAAGGAAATTGAAACAATTAAGTAGACTTTGAAAGGCGATTTGATGACTTCAAATACATAAAACCCATAGCCACTTACCTTCAAAACCCTTTCACTGACACTGATATCAGTGAAACCGCATCCAGGATAGCACATTTGGTGAAACATGACAATGCCGACCTAGAGATGGAAATAATCACTCTTCAGAATTACTTAAGTCCCAATCATCTGAGAAGGGATTTTGGACACTTGTGGAGAAACAGAAGTACTCCCTTTTAAAAGAAGTTTATCTATGCATGAATGCTTTTTTCGGATCCACATACTTGTGTGAGACCACGTTTTCTGCAATGAAGTACTTGAAGTCAAAGTATAGAGCTCGCTTGACGGATACCCATCTCAACGACTGCATGAAGTTGGCCATAACGCAATATACTCCAAATTTTGAGAAGCTCGCACAGTCAGATGTCGAACTAGAGGTGAGTATTAAACATAACTTTAATTTACAATACATACTTTTTACTAAAATAAAATACACCTAAATGACGGTTTTATGTTCTGCTGTTTAAATGTTTTGTTTGGTCGACTGTGATCCCTAATGTAGTTGCCAAGCAAATAGAAACGTGCATTTTAAAACCTAAAGCAAGTGTTACGTTGTTTTCAGTACATATATCCTATATTTGGTATTCTAAAGATGCTTCTTCAAGAAGACAGAGTGATCTAGGAAGATGTTGCCCGCAGCATGTTACATTTTTAATATTATTGCCCATGGGTCAGGAAAGGTTGGGGACCCCTGATGTAGAGCTAAGATGGCAGACATAGGGCCACAGTTTCACAACTACCAATGCTAAAGCCAGGCTATTTCTCCCCGTAGACCCCAATGTTAAAGCCAAGCTGTTTCCCCCCAGTAGACCGCAATGTTAAAGCCAGGTTGTTTCCCCCCAATACACCCCAATGTTAAAGTGGATTGCTTTTCTGTTTCAGATCGATTTTTAGATTTTACTGTGCTGGTCACTGTCGTGGGGGCTGTCATTGTGATTTTTTTAGGGGTGATCGTAATGATATTATCAAAGAAAATAAAACTCCTTGGATTCAAACAAGGTAAGGCGATCTCATTGTTTTCATCAGTTCCTCTTCCTTCTCATGCTGTGGCAGGTAAATTAGTCCCACTATTACCATACTACACCCTATTTATAGAATAGCACAAGTGTAGGGCAACTAGAATGGGAAGAGGCTGCCATTTTAGAATGGGATCACAGTATGTTAATTATACCCTTCCCAAATGATCTTCAATTTCAATGCAGACACACAGACATTGGTGCTACAATAGTTCTGTATACTACTGAGGTCAGTGGTAGTACAAGTATATTCAATAGTGTGAGGCAGTTATGGGTAGAATGGGACACAGTGGAATGACATTGTGACACCCCATTTGAATCCCAGTTGAAGGTATGATCCAATCCACAGTGTTAATAATCCACTGCAGTCCAGCACAGTACCATAACAGAACTAGACAGACAGACAGACAGAGTGCTACTGTATAAGGACCTCTGTCTGTCTGCTCTCCTGTCAGTCTGTCTGACTGCCTGTGCAATCTATTTGTTCCCAGTCCATTGTGCAGTTTCCATTGCTGCTAATGTTTCTGCTGGATCTGGTTTCTACTGGGTAACACACTGGGATTAGATTAGAATGGGATCACACTAGAATATGTTTGTAATGGGTGTTAGATTAGAATGGGATCACACTGGGATATGTTTGTACTGGGTAATGCACTGGGATTAGATTAGAATGCGATCACACTGTGATATTGAAAACCTGTTCCAGCAGTTTATTTCATATCAAATGAGTTTTGTTATTGTTTTGTTTTAATTTTACAGTTTTCAAATCATGCAAAACAAAAGAGAAAGAGGTAATCAATCAATCAATCAATCTGCCTAACTGTCTGTCTGTCTGTCTGTCTGTCTGTCTGTCTGTCTGTCTGTCTGTCTGTCTATCTATTTCTAGTTCTGCCTGTGTATTTATTTATACACAGATATAGTTGAAACAGTTTTAAAGTAAGTGTATAATACAAATGACACTGCACTGGAAGATTTACTGTTAGGTGGTAAATTTTTATTTTTTTATTTATTATTTCTTTGCAAAACAGTTTTCTGTTTTTCAAGACCGTGATTTAGAGAGTGAAACCTGGGAAAAGGAAATTTGTTTAAAAAATCGGTTTCAGGAAACCAAAATGGGTTTTGTATGCTAAGTTTCTGTGCAGTTATGTTCGTTTTAAACTATTGCCCCCTGCAGGTTATTAACGGCATTGCACACGTCCAGGAGACTCAAACAGGTGGCCAGCTCTTAGCCAATCGGACGGCTTCAGCAACAGAGAGCTCAATCAATCACGCAGCTACAGGCTTGCAGAAGGACCACCCCCAAGCAGGGCCTGAGGGAGGCGATTGGTCCAGAGGGGCCTCACCACAAACAACCAATCAGAGGGCAGACAGCCAGCCTACCAGAAACAGCACGCATGCAGGTCCAACCAATGGGCTGTTAGGTGAGTACTGGCAAAAAACCTCCCTTGTGAGATTATTAAACTATATTCCTCCCCCTCTCTGCATCTCATCCCTCTCCTTCACTCTTTTCCTCCTCTCCTCTCCTCTATTTTACCTGCCCCTCCTCTCCTCTCTCCTCTCCTATTCCCTCTCTCCCCTCCTCTCACTCTCCTTTCTTCTCCTCTCCTGTAACATCCTCTCCTCCCTCTCCTTTACCCTCCTCTCTTCTCTCCTCTCCTATTCCCTCCTCTCACTCTCCTCTCATCCTCTCCTCTCCCCTTTCATATTCCCTCCTCTCCCCTCCTCTCACTCTCCTCTCCTCCTCTCCCCTCCTCTCCTTCACCCTCCTCTCCTCTCCCCTCCTCTTTCCTCCTCTCCTCTACCCTCTGCTCCTCCCCTCTCCTCTCTTCTGTCCTCTCCTATTCCCTCCTCTCCCCTCCTCTCACTCTCCTCTCTCATCCTCTCCTCTACCCTCTCATATTCCCTCCTCTCCCCTACTCACTCTCCTCTCTCCACCTCTCCTATTCCCTCCTCTCCCCACCCCTCACTATCCTCTCTCCTCCTCTCCTTTACCTCCTCTGCTTTTTACCCTCTTCTCACTCTCCTCTACCCTCCTCTGCTCTCTTCTCCTATTCCCTCCTCTCCCCTCCTCTCATTCTTTCTCTTCCTCTACTCTCCTTTCATTCCTCTACTCCCCTCTCCCCTCCTCTCACATTCCTCTCTTCTCCCCACTCTCCTATTCCCTCCTCTGCTCTCTTCTCCTATTTCCTTCTCTCTCTCTCTCTCTCTCCTTTCTACTCTCCTGTCCTCTCCTCCCCTCTCCTCTCCCCCTCATATCATCTCCTCTAACTCTCCTCTCTCCTCTCCCTGCAGGTCCCCTGCATATCTATAGCCCCGGCACAGTGTTTGTGGGGTTGATAAACAATGTCCCAGGGCGCTCGTGTGAATCCAGGCAGGGAGGGGCTGCTCAGGGGGACAGCTTGGGAGGCATGCTTCGATTCCCTCAGCAGGAGCAGGGGCTGCTGAGCAGGGGAGAGGGGTGCCCCCTGCAGGAGGAGGGCAAGGAGAGCCATCTGTCCAGAGAGGAGGGGCAGGGCTAGAGATAAGAACAACAAATAAGAAGCTTTTTACTGAAAGAAAAAAAAAACACAGATTACGAAGGCTGTATTTATTTCACGGTTATCATGGATTTCACCATTTCCATGAAATGTACCCATTGTCGTGTAATATGTAGTCCCCTGTGAATATTCCCATTCATGAAATGTGCGGTTTTGAAAACATAAGCTATAGCATAAATCATCTTTCATTTTATGAACTGATATGTGGTGCTGCTTTAGGTTAAATTATTTGTTACACTTCCTGAGTCATTTCAGCTCAGCATGTCAGTCATTAGAGTTTGAACTATGACACAAGAAGTGATTCGGTACCAGGAAGCAGCAGCTACTTTTTGTCTGTAGTGTTGTCAGTAAGATAATCCAGAAATAACTAAATAACCCAAAGAAATGTGCTTTAAAAGTAAACTAACACACATAGCAAACATGGCTTGTATTGCAGTGTCAAACTGAGACCCTGTTAGTAAGTATAAATAATATTACTTGGTTATAGTAAAATTGTTAATATTAGTATTTTGAAATGATATATGCATATTTTTACATATAAGTTTTGTCTCAAGAGAGACAACTTGCTAAAATCTCGTTATGTTATACATTTTGTCAAGGGAAAGTGTTTGAAAACAAAAATATATATGTGTGTCATATATATCAAATATCAAACCATATATATATATATATATATATATATAATGGTCATATTCGAAAGTATATATATATAATATATATATATACTAATGGTCAGATTCGATAGTTATAAAAACATATTTTAATTATATATATATATATATATATTCATATTCATTCTTTTACATTATAAATATTGAAAAATCCCAAAGCTTAATTTAAGTACTGAAAACAACATAACTCTTATTTCTTCATATGAAGTGAGTTTTTATAAGCTATAAAGTATGCGCAACAGTTTTATTATTTTTATTATATTGTTTTGTCAGTCTGTCAAAATTCCACCCATGTTTGTGGGTAAAATGAGGAACAACATCCCCCCATTACATGAATTTGAAGAGATGATTATTATCTATTCAGGGATACCAAGATGTTGAGTAAGAAAGAAAGAAAAAGAAAGGGATCTGAGTAATTGGGTAAATGGGGCAACAAAATAATGCCCCCCTCCTGCAGTTGTTCTGCAATTATTCACTTGCCTTTTAGTAATTGCAAGGGGTGGGAGTGTACAGATTATATATTTTGTCTTTGTATATTATTTTCAAGTACTGTTTTTTATAATGTATTTAAAAGATTGTACCGAAAATAACAAATAATGTAGTACACAGTGTCAGTATTGAAAACCAGAACTTTTAGTTCTATCAATGTGATGACACTTGGTACAGACATTCCTTAGGAGCTAGGCAGCAGTGGTAAGTGTAGTAAAGGAGAGAGAAGATCATGAACCAGCCCCTTGTCAAAGTTTACTGCTTTGGTGTACCCTGGTAAAAAGCACAGAGAAGATTATGAACCAGCCTGATAGCAAACAGCCTGACAGTCACATTTGTGTTTACTTAGGTGCTATTTTAATACAATGCTAAACATGTACAATGTAATAATATTTTTTAAATCTAATACAATTATAATCATTTAGCATTGTCTGTTTGCAATCTTTATTTCAATCCATTGTAACTGCAGTTTGAGATGCCTAGACTAGACTGTACTAGAATTACATTGTAGCTGCAGTTTGAGATCACTAGACTAGACTAAACTAGAATTACATTGCAATTGTAGTTTGATTTCACTAGACTGCACTAGAATTACATTGTAACTGCAGTTTGCGGTCACTAGACTAGACTAGAATTACACTGTAACTGCAGTTTGAGATCCCTAGATGACACAAAAAGAGATCCCTAGACTAGACTAGAATTACATTGTAACTGCAGTTTGAGATCACAAGATGCTCACTATTTAAAAAGGGAAACTACTGTAAAATGTTAGGGCTGCAACAAGAGTACATTTTGACCTTTGAAGGTTCGGAAAACATTACTGAAGGAAGGTTCGAAACCTTCGATGATACTAATTTGCATAATTTACTGGTGTTAACACATTATATGGAGCAGTAATCATGCTTTATAATTGAAATAAAAAAACATGTTTTTTTTATTTATATGTAATTGATGCTGCTTGCGAGTAAGCTTGCAGCAGCACGAGCTGTAGCAGACATTGGCAAAACAAGCTGAAATTAACAGTCACTGTTCCAAGCAGGTTATCAGGCACAGTCACGTTTTACTATTATTATTATTATTATTATTATTATTATTATTATTATTATTATTAATAATAATAATAATAATGTCCTACTTGTGTTTTACTATTATTATTATTATTATTATTATTATTAATAATAATAATAATGTCTGACGCAACTTGACAGACAGCTAAACTCCTCTTTATTTACCACAAGGGAGACAGGATACACTTCTTCTCCAGGGTTTATTCATCAACACTACTTGCGATATTTTAGTGGTGGAGTGAAACTATAAGAAAATAATACATTACAGTACTCAGTAATCTGTACAATATTGATATGCATACATTCTCCTATGCTGTAAAGCTTCACTTGGCTAATCACGCAACAATCGTGGCTAACAGCTAACAGATGGTAAAATAACATGAAGTGCCATTGCTCAGGGAGTGTTGACCGTCTGATATGCTGAACTCTGTTATGCACGTACACGTAACAGTGCTTAGTCGGGTTGTATATGTATCCGAGAACCACTTTACTGTCACAGTAGAAGTTGATGGCATCAGGTTTGATGTCGAGTTCATCCACAATGAGTTCTGTCATCTCTACTGCCAATACTGCAGTGCACAGTTCAAGCTTGGGCAAGGTGGGCTCAGACTGGGGGGTTAACTGTGTTTTCCCAATGATGAAACCCACTTCACTCTGTCCCTCTGTATTAATAGCTCTGATGTAGGCCACTGCACCGATTGCCTTTGTGGAAGCGTCTGAAAAGACACAAATCTCTGTGCGCTTTGCCTTAGAGAGAGAGCTTGAAGTGTAAGTGCATGGAATATGGAGCAGCTTCAGATCCTGCAATAAGTGTCTCCATATCTCCCATTCTTTGCGTTTTTCTTCTGGTAGTGGTGTGTCCCATTCACATGCGTCTGTGTATAGTTCCCTTAGTAAGGACCTGCCTTGTATTGTGACTGGAGCTACAAGGCCAAGGGAGTCGAAGAGGCTGTTCACTGTTGAGGACTGTGTCATGTGAAAGGTGTATTGCTAGTTGATACTAGGTGAATGAGTCGGTTGCTATTTCCCAGCTTAAACCGAGGCTACGTTGCGTAAGTGTATTTTTAATTTCTTTTTCAGTCATTCATTTATTTTGCATGATCCTCTGTGGAAATGCTTTCATCGTAGTGACACTGTTCGAAGCAATTTAGTGCAGCCTTAAGTTGGACTCAGTTAGAGATGCCTAAGTTCTTTGTAGCAGATCGATGGCTTCTGAATCTGTTGGCAGTGACTTGAGCCCGTCGTCAACATAAAAGTCTCTCTCTATAAAGTGTCGGGTGTCTGTGCCATGTTCGAGCTCGCCCTCTTGTGCAGCTCGCCTGAGCCCGTAAGTAAGTAATAGGGGTGCTGGTTCTGCGTGGTCATTGTCGAATATTTTTTGCATGAAGGTGATGAATTGCTCCTTCATCTTAGGCCTTGTCTTTAGTGTGCATCACAGAGAGATAAGACGAGTGAGCACCTGCTCTCTGTTGTTAGGAAGAGGCTGTCTGGGCAATCGGAAAGGAAGAGGCGCAACCCAGCTTTTGGTGTCATCCTTGTAGACATCTTTATCCATCATCTTTAAAAAGTCCAGATCCTCCATGGAGAGAACTTGCTTATCGTCGTTCTCTGTCCTATTGAACACTGTGAGCCCCAGGTTGTCAATGGTTCTATTTGTCAAATTGCCTTTGAAAATATGGGTGAGACCATTCTGTTGCCTGTCATCGTTGTCAGCTTTCTCTTTTAGGATGATGTAACTTTGACATGGAGTGAAGAAAAAAGGTCATCTGTTCTCCAGCACGTTTATTTTGAAGGTATTCACACTTGGCTTATGAATGCTCCCTAAGCACATCTCACCTACTAGGACCCATCCTAGGTCGTGTCTCTGGGTAAACGAAGCGTTGTGAGGCCCATTGATCTACTGTCTCACTTTATGGGCTCTCAGGATGTCTCTGCCGAGCAGGAGGAGAATATGGGCGTTTGGGTCCAGCTCTGGGATCTGTGCTGCTATAGGTCTTAAGTGAGGGTGGTAAAGCGTTGCCTCAGGCATTGGGATTTCTGATCTGTTGCTGGGTATTTGATTACACTCTGTAAGTGTTGGAAGAGCTAGGCTGACCCCTACATTCAATCTGATAACTGTCAGCTCTTCTCCCTGCTGTTTCTACAAGTCCAGCACAGGTCCTGAGTGAGAATGCAAAGGCATTACTTTAAATTTAAACTGGTCAAAGAACTCTGATATAGCTAATGATCGGTTGCTCTGATCATTGAGAATTGCATACAACTTGACCGCACAGTCGCAGTGCCCTTTTGGATATACTCTAACCAGACATATTTTGGAGCAGGTTTTCCCAGGTTTTTTTCTCAGTATAGATAGCTGACTGCAGGTGTTGACGATGGGTGCTCTTTTTCATCCCCGCTGTGCTCTGACGCGGGCATGGAGGCCTTTGCAGTCCATTTAGCTGGACCAGGATGCAGGGCTGTGTTGTGACTGTTGCTGTGATACTCTAGAAATGGGAAAATGATGCACAGCACTTAAAGCATATTCATAAGAACATAAGAACATAAGAAAGTTTACAAACGAGAGGAGGCCATTCGACCCATCTTGCTCGTTTGGTTGTTAGTAGCTTATTGATCCCAGAATCTCATCAAGCAGCTTCTTGAAGGATCCCAGGGTGTCAGCTTCAACAACATTACTGGGGAGTTGATTCCAGACCCTCATAATTCTCTATGTAAAAAAGTGCCTCCTATTTTCTGTTCTGAATGCCCTTTTGTCTAATCTCCATTTGTGACCCCTGGACCTTGTTTCTTTTTTCAGGCTGAAAAAGTCCCTTGGGTCAACACTGTCAATACCTTTTAGCATTTTGAATGCTTGAATTAGGTCGCCATGTAGTCTTCTTTGTTCAAGACTGAACAGATTCAATTCTTTTAGCCTGTCTGCATATGACATGCCTTTTAAGCCCGGAATAATTCTGATCGCTCGTCTTTGCACTCTTTCTAGAGCAGCAATATCTTTTTTATAGCGAGGTGACCAGAACTGCACACAATATTCAAGATGAGGTCTTACTAGTGCATTGTACAGTTTTAACATTACTTCACTTGATTTAAATTCAACACTTTTCACAATGTATCCGAGCATCTTGTTAGCCTTTTTTATAGCTTCCCCACATTGTCTAGATGAAGACATTTCTGAGTCAACAAAAACTCCTAGGTCTTTTTCATAGATTCCTTCTCCGATTTCAGTATCTCCCATATGATATTTATAATGTACATTTTTATTTCCTGCGTGCAGTACCTTACACTTTTCTCTATTAAATGTCATTTGCCATGTGTCTGCCCAGTTCTGAATCTTGTCTAGATCATTTTGAATGACCTTTGCTGCTACAACAGTGTTTGCCACTCCTCCTACTTTTGTGTCATCTGCAAATTTAAATCATTAATGTAGATTAAGAATAGCAGAGGACCTAATATTGATCCCTGTGGTACACCACTGGTTACCACACTCCATTCTGAGGTTTCTCCTCTAATCATTACTTTCTGTTTTCTACATGTTAACCACTCCTTAATCCATGTACATGTGTTTCCTTGAATCCCAATTGTGTTCAGTTTGAGAATTAATCTTTTGTGCGGGACTTTGTCAAAAGCTTTCTGGAAATCTAAATAAACCATGTCATATGCTTTGCAATTATCCATTATCGATGTTGCATCCTCAAAAAAATCAAGCAAGTTAGTTAGACATGATCTCCTTTTCCTAAAACCATGTTGACTCTCTCCCAGGACCCTGTTACCATATAGGTAATTTTCCATTTTGGATCTTATTATAGTTTCCATAAGTTTGCATATAATAGAAGTCAGGCTTACTGGTCTGTAGTTACCTGGTTCAGTTTTGTTTCCCTTTTTGTGGATCGGTATTATGTTTGCAATTTTCCAGTCTGTCGGTACAACCCCTGTGTCAAGAGACTGCTGCATGATCTTGGTTAGTGATTTGTAAATTACTTCTTTCATTTCTTTGAGTACTACTGGGAGGATCTCATCCGGCCCAGGGGATTTGTTTATTTTAAGAGCTCCTAGTCCCTTTAACACTTCTGCCTCAGTTATGCTAAAGTTATTTAAAACTGGATAGGAACTGGATGACATGTGGGGCATGTTGTCAGTATCTTCCTTTGTAAAAACTTGTGAAAAGTAATCATTTAATATATTTGCTATTTTTTTTTCTTCATCTACGATTTTGCCATTTGTATCTCTTAAACATTTAATCTCCTCTTTGAATGTTTTCTTGCTGTTGTAATATTGGAAAAACATTTTGGAATTGGTTTTAGCTCCCTTAGCAATGTTCATTTCTATTTCTCTCTTGGCCTTTCTAACTTCCTTTTTGACTTGCGTTTGCAGTTCCGTGTACTCTTTCTGCGTACTTTCTTTTTGGTCCTTTTTTAATGCTCTATAAAGTGCCTTTTTTCACTGAATATTTTTTTTAATTGATCTATTAAACCATTTTGGCAATTTACTTTTACATTTAGATTTGTCTACTTTAGGGATGTAATTGTTTTGCGCCTCTACTACTACATTTTTGAAGAACAACCATCCTTCTTCTGTGGGTGTTTTCTCTATTTTACTCCAATCTACTTCTGTTAGTCTCTGTTTCATACCTTCATAGTTTGCTTTTCTAAAATTGTAAACCTTAGCTTTAGTCTTTACTTTTGGGGTTTTAAAAAACACTTCAAATGAGACCAGGTTGTGGTCTGAGTTTGCCAGTTGTTCTCTGACCTCTGTTTTAGTTATTCTGTCTTCGTTATTTGAAAAGACTAAATCAAGGCATGCCTCCCCTCTAGTCGGTGCCTTGACAAATTGTGTTAGGAAGCAGTCATTTGTCATTTCCACCATTTCAATTTCATCCTTCGTGCTACCCACCGGGTTTTCCCATTTTATATGGGGGAAGTTGAAATTAGTATGGCTTCTCCTTTGCTACACACATTTCTAATGTCATTGTATAACAGATTATTTTGCTCACCGTCTGAATCTGGCGGTCTATAGCATGCTCCTATTATTATGCCCTTTGAATTTTTGTCTGTTATTCTGACCCATATTGATTCGGCTTTATTTTCTTTGTCCAGGTTTAACTCCTGGTCTTCAAGACTGTTTCTTATGTATAGCGCTACCCCTCCTCCTCTTCTGTCCTGCCTGTCTTTCCTATACAGTGTATACCCACAAATATTATACTCGTCCCCATCACTCTCAGAAAACAAGTTTCTGTAACACCTATCACATCATAATTACTTGTTAGTGCAGTAGCTTCAAGTTCTTTAATAAAGGCTTTGCTCTCATCAAGAGTTTTTTTCTGGACTCTCTTTTTCATGTCTGCAGAGAGACTAGCTGAGGATATTTCTGTTCTGTGCACAGATACGGGAGTTTTCAGAATGATGTACCTCACTGCAGGTTTCTCCATCCTTGAGGGGTTAGGGCTGGCAATCGAGAGAGCAAAGCTTGGATTGTTCCTGATCTTTGCTTGATTGTAGATGAATTTAGTGAAGAAAGAGAATGGAGGGAAGGAGACACCATTTTCTTCCTTGTACCTAGAGCCTTGTGAAATCCACTTTTCTTGGAGACCGTAGGGAAGCTTCTCTACTACAGGGCTGATGCCACGAGCGGTGTCCAGGTAGGCAAGTCCAGGTAGGTATCAGTCTTCCTTTGCAGCCTGTAGCTCCATCAAAAGGTCTCCAAGATCCCTTAGGTTTAGATTATTTTTGATGGAGATCCTGGCGATTCTCTTTCGATGATTTCAGCTGTATCATTATTTCAGTCTGTCCCAGACCATTCTTGTGCTGTGGTAGGTTCATTCACATGCTCTGACCTGATCCTCCTTACATACGCAGATGATTCTCTGTCAAGCCATTTTGCTAGAAGATCCAGCTCCTCACTAGCAGTTAGATCAAGGTATCTGATTGAGTTAGTGAAAATTGACCTCCGCACGCGCTGCTTCTGCTCTGGCCCGAGCTCTGGCTGCTGCACCTACTGATAACCTACTTGATTTACATGAACTAGAGCAGAGAGAGCTGGTCTCAGATATTTGGTGAATTCAACGCGAAAACAAGGCTGGGTGGCAGATTGCAGATGTCAACAGCTCAACAACTAAACAACAATCAGAATGTGCTTCCCTGTGTTAATTAAGTGGAGGACTTCCTGTTGGGTTCAAAGGAAAAGCATTAGCCAATAAGCTTAAAACTGCCAGAAAGGCAATCTAAAAATCGGCCACCAGGGGGCTTTTCAAAAATATGAGCCAGAACAATAACAATAATATGAATTTACGATTGTAAAGTAAACTCAGGGATAGTATGTGCCTCCATGATACATCAACAGTCGCTTACACAGTTTGCATTTTTTTTTTTTTTTTGGCCGTCTGGGAATTTAACAAAGAAAATCCCAAGACCAGGAAGATTACAGTACGCAATGAGATTTGTCGTGTTAGTCTTACACAATGGACACAATTAATTCACCTCCTGCAGGACAATCCCAAGTTTCCTGCTTGCGTCCATCGGTTATTACTTGAATGTCGCACGTCTTTCCGGTTTCAAAGGGAAAAGCACATTTTTAGCCGGTGGCCCTAAAAGTGATGCAACTACGCGCGACCGATGGGAGCCCTTGTCAAAAATGATTGAGATTCTACTAAATGATGAACATTTCATTGTAAGTAAACTCAGGATACGTACTCCCATGAGCTTACTATGTAGTACCACATCTTGCGTTTTATCTTTTTCTTTTTTCAAAAGACAATCCCAAGGACACAGAGGGGGGGGGGTGTTTGTGGAGCCCAGTCCGCTCATACACTTACTTTAAGGTCCGGGTCCAGCTGCCGACCCCCCTGCGCCTTTACCGAGGCAAAAAAGCTCTCGTTCGTTGTTGTCGAGATGGTGAATGAAGAAATGTGCCCCCAGCTAACGAGCTGGAGCGGGGACGGACTGTGCTCAGTTTTTTCGAAATTCAAATTTAGTGTTAGCATATATATTTTGTATGTTTCAAACATATTCTACCATAGCACTTCTCTTACACTGTATTGTAGGACCTACACTAGGTATTCAGTACATATTTTACTGAAGCACTACAACCGCTATAGGTACCGCCCCAGTGCTTTGGATAATATACCCTGCTAGAGTTGCTACGTATAAGGATTTGGTTGGATTATAATACAACTTTTGTTTAAGTAATATTATACAAATAAAAAGATTGAATTGTGCATACAAGTGACATTTAATGTACAACATTTAATGGTATTCACACACTGCCAAACGATTTCTGTTAACAGAATAAAAAAGAAAAACATAGGCCTACTTTGCATGAGTGGCATCTGACAACCTTCGAAGGTTTAAAACAATCTTCGAATTCCTGGCTAGCGAACATTAGGTTATTACCATAACCCTGGTTCCCTGAAAGAGAAAGACAATAATTACCAAATGGGAAAGAGCCCTCTCTGCCCTTCAATCACTGAGCATATATAAAAAAGCTGCCCTATCAGGGCCCTGCTGTGAGAGGGAAGTCCCTCCCACCTCCTGCTGAAGAGGGATGACCTCGCAGTAACATATCACCATTTTCTTTCAAAATCAGAGGTCAGCCTGGGACACAACCTCGAAGGGTAATGGTTGTCATTCTCTTTCAGGGAACCAGGGTTATGGTACTAACCTAACATTCCCTTTCAATGGAATGACAACCATTACCGAATGGGAAGCTGTACCAAAGCTGTCGTGGCTCCAGATTACCGACAGTACAGCCCCATGGCGATAGCCACAGAGCCCACATGATGCCTAAGGACATGCTGCCTGCAACACCCTAGAGCCCAGAGAGGGTCTCTCTCGGTTTGCCACATCAAGGCTATAAAAACGCGCAAATGTCTGACTACCTGTTCATTTAGCAGCATTGCATAGCTCATCTAAGGAGGCGCCATGATGGAAAGCCCATGAAGTTGCCTGGCCCCTGGTAGAATGGGCCGTAATGTCCCCTGGTAAGGGGGAGTCCATCTGTTCATACACCAAGGGTATAGCATCTGCCACCAAGCGCCCTAGACGTTGCTTCGATAGGTACTGACCTCTAGAGAGGGACCCATAGCAGACAAACAGCTGGTTGGACTGTCTCCAGGACGCCATCCTATCCAGGTAACAGTGCAGAGCCCGAACTGGGCAGAGCGTGTGCAGTCTACGGTCCTCCTCTGACTGTGCGGGTGAGATCTGAAAGTTTTCAAAACCACTGATTGGTTAATAAATGGAATGGAGATACCACCTTTGGCAAAAAGGCTGGATTTGTTCTTAATGTTACCTGCAAGTCATTTCCAGTGAAAGACATACATGTGTCATCGATGGACAGCGCATGAAGCTCATTTACTCATCTGGCAGATGTAATGGCTATTAAAAACGTTACCTTCAAGGAGACATGGCACAGTATTGCTGATGCCATGGGCTCGAATGGGTGACCCATAAAGACCTGCAGTACCAGTTCTAGATCCCACTTGGGGACCATACTTTTACAAAAGCCCCTGTGGCCAGGGGAGAGCTAGCATGTCTACTCCCAGGGGGCCCCTGTCTCTCTCCATGGAGAACCATAGGGGGCAATGAGTGGACTCGGCTTTGGCAATGAGATCTACACGTGTAATACGGAATCTCTCCCAAATCTGTTGCACCTCTTGAATATACAGTCTCCATTCTAAGCCGTCTGGAGCTTTTCTGGACAGGAGGTCTGCTGCCTTGTTGTTCACATTGGGGAGGTGAACTGCCCTGATGGAACGCAAGTTTCTGTGCGTCCAGGACAAGAGTCTGTGTATTGCGTGGTGAAGGCTCGGCGAACACAGGTCGCCTTTGTGGTTTATGTAGGCTACCACAGTAGTATTGTCCGTCCGGACCAGTACGTGTTTTTGCGCTAATTGCTGGCGAAGATAAGATAACGCCAGGTTCACTGCTTGCAGCTCTTGCGCATTATGCCAATGTCCCTTCCACTGACCTCTTATTCCTCTCCCATTCCACACCGCTCACCAGCCGAGGCTGGAGGCGTCTGTAGTGATCACTTTCCTTCTGTGAGGGGATCCAAGGAGCAGATTGCCAGGACTGAGCCACCACTCCAATGTCTTCCGACATTGTCTGGACACTCTAACCAGCTGGTACCGATCTAAGACCGGGTGCACCTTGAGCGTATTTACCTAGGCTTAAAGTGGGTGCATTCTCAGCAGCCCTAGTGGAAGGATTGTCGAGGTGGCTGCCATCAGCCCCAACAACCTTTGATATATTTTGACCTGTAGGAGAGTGTCCTCGCTGAATAGGGAGAGTGTGGTCTCCAACGACCAAATCCTGCCTTCCGGCAGTGAGGCAAGCATGCTCAGAGTTCAGTTTGATCCCCAGGAACACTGTGGACTGAGACGGTACAAAGTTGCTCTTCTGTTGATGTATCGAGTGCCTTAACTTTGTCACATGATCTATGACCTGTTTTGTGTGCGCCTCTGCGCATGCTTTGGAATGCGCGCAAACTAGACAATCGTCCAGATAGTTCAGGACCCCCCAGCCTGAGTGGAGCCAGTGCTGCATCCTTGCACTTTGAAAATGCGAGGGGCGCCAGGAGGGGCCAAATGGCAGCGCACAGAATTTGTACACGTTGCCTTGAAAGGCGAAGAGCAGATATTTTTTGTGCGTGGGACGGATCGGGACATGGAAATAGGTGTCTTCCAGGTCGATCGAGTTGAACCAGTCATCCGGCTGCCGTCCTTCTTGGGCACCAGGAAATACCTGGAGTAAAAGCCACTAAGGGCATCGATTGAACTTACCAAGCGTACAGCGTTCTTCTGTTGAACATTGGCAATCTCCTGTTGAAGTATCATGCTCGCTTGTTCGATGGTGGTGAGGAGCACACCCTTGAACGGTGGCGGACCTAAGCGGAATTGTAGCGCGTATCCGTGTCTCATTGTTGATAGTACCCAGGAGTCCTGAGTGCAGCCTTGCCATGGGTAGTTGCCATTGGTCAGTCCAGTTGTGGGGGGGGGGGCAGCCGGGGCCCCTCAGGGGCAGTCTCACTTGGGCTTGGGCAGAGGTGGGTCTTTCTTAGGCCCCGGCCTTGTTTACCTCCTGGCCGCCGATGGTCCCTTGCTGCCAGCTCTTCCTCTGCCTGCTTGTCTGCTCTGGGGTGGAAGGCGTTGTTCAGGCCCTTTTGTGAATGCCACATTGGTTGATGACGGTAAGCCAGAAGGCGCAAGAATTTGGAGGCGACCTCCATGGCCATGTGGGACCTCTCAAGGCTCACATAAATGGTCTCCCCAAATGTCTGTCCCGGTGTAACAGGGACATCCAGTAACGCACCTTCTCGGTCTCCGCGACTTTTGTTTGAATCAACCACAAATGCTTTCTCCAGGAGGAGTGCACCAATTCCTGGAAGTCCTGGCACAAAGGGAGGGCTTGCTTTGGTTCCCTTTCTCTGGATCAAGTGGTTCTCCTTTCCCTCCCGTTCTGCTGGCCAGGGAACATCCGTGCCTGGAGTTGCATTCTGCATTATCGCCTGGAACTCTTCCCTCTGTGACACATGCGGCAGGGGCGGTATAGATCCCCCTGCTGTGGACTGCCTGAAGAAGGTGGCAGGGTCCGAGACGTCTGACCTTGACGCCGTGAAGGACAGCTCGTCTGGGCTAGGAGGTCTAGGTGCTGGGGATGGGGAATGAGAGTGTGGAAGTCGGGGCTGCCAGGTGGTAGGGGGCAGTCTGCCCTGCGACTTGAGTAGGGTCTAGCATCGTCTGCTGAGCCCTTGCAGTCTCCGTTAGCTCTGCAAAGTGCCACTCGGCTGAGCTTGGGCGCCTCCAAGGCGCCTCCTATGGGGATCATCTGTGCCTGCGCGGGGAAGGGGAGCAGTACCTGCGCGGTGACCGCCTGTCCCCTGGTGAGTGCCCAGCTGGGGATAGGGCTGCTCTCCTGCGCTTAGTTCTTTTGGAGAACTTCCTTCATGGAGAGCAGCGCAATATTCACCCGCCAGTGCTTTGGCCGCATGGTCTGGCCCTAAGCATCTGGTGCAGGATATGCGCTCGTCCTGTCTGGGCAGCTTCGCCGCGCACTGGTTGCACTGATGGAAACCAGCGGAGGACCCAGTTGACTACACTGACATGGCATCATAGGTGGGACTGCTGCGCTCGGTGCCGAGAACGAGTGGTCGGTGCCGAGTCAATCGGTGCCGAGGTTGGTGCCGATGAGTAGCTTGGACAGTGCTGGGCTGTAGATGGATCTGAAGCTGTTTACCGGTGCCGGGATCGGTGCCAAGGAGAGCTCTGTCAGTGCCGATCGTAGACGTGGTTGGCGTCGGGCTGTAGGGGGCACCGAAGATGGTTACACTGGTGCCGAGTCAATCGGTGCCAGGTAGGCGCTGATCCAAGCCTGTAGGCACGGCGGGAGAACATCGGTCGATGCTGGGGTATGCAACCGATTCAGTCAGAGTAGTCACCGAGGACAAGCGCAGTCGCGTTAGGTGAGCACGAGGCTTGACAGGGGCACTAGGCCCCAGCTGTTTTTTTTTCGGTCCTGTGGCTGATTAAATCGGTGTAGTGGACTACGTTTCTAGTCCGCTGGGTCTCCTTACAGCACCAGAGCAGCTCTCCACACAGTATCTGAAACTACACGAGCTTCGTGCAGTAGAAAAGAGTAATGGCCGCACGGCAATCTCGTAAGAGGGGTCGAAACCAGCTCTAGTCAGTAAACTGATGGGAGAATCAGGCAAGAGCACTCTTAATAACGCTTGAAAGCATGATTTTACCTTGGATGTCAAAAAATTTGAAGGTATAAACCAGCAGGGCCCTGATAGGGCAACATTTTTACAAACGAGAGGAGGCCATTCGGCCCATCTTGCTCGTTTGGTTGTTAGTAGCTTATTGATCCCAAAATCTCATCAAGCAGCTTCTTGAAGGATCCCAGGGTGTCACTCAAAACATTACTGGGGAGTTGATTCCAGATCAATTCTCTGTGTAAAAGAGTGTCTCTTATTTTTCTGCTCTGAAAGCCCCTTTTTCTAACTCCATTTGTGACCCTGGTCCTTGTTTCTTTTGTCAGGCTGAAAAATTTGAAGGTATAAACCTAGCAGGGCCCTGATAGGGCACGTACTTCTTTATATATGCTTAGTGATTGATGGTCAGAGAGGGCTTTCCCATCCGGTAGTGGTTGTTATTCCATTGATAGGGAACGAACCATTGAACCTTCTAATACAGTCCTAATAGAATTTACATTGTGCAGTTTGCAATGATTAGACTTCTAGAATCACTGTATATCGTAACTGCAGTTTAAGATCAACAGACTATAACTAGTTTTATTAGTGTTCTAAATGCAAAGGGAACATTTTAGATTTTTTTTCTTCTGTTTCCATTTGTGTTTTTCTTCCCTGAGCTGAAACAGAGCTCACTGTATATACCGCGTTCCTGTCATATCCCCCCCACCCCCCAGGTCACAGAAGGATGGATGACTGCCTGTCTGTCTGTCGGTCTAGTTCTCATTACACCGACATAAAGCTTCAAGGAGGAAGGAATCGCGTGTGCCTGCTTACAGTTAAAACTACCTGAGGGAATGGTAACAAACTGGAAAGCCAACGATGTATTTTCCAATAAAGCAGAGTGCACCTACAAAAAGCTAACCGAATTTCAGCTTCCAACCAGGAAATATGTCGTAAAGTTTGGGAGAAATCAAACATGATATTTTAGCGTTAAGACTTCTAAATTAACATAATGGGTTAATAAATAAATAAATAAATAAATAAATAAATAAAACATTGTACACCTTAGGGCGGCAACGGCACTGAGTAGGGTTGCCACCTGGCCCCATAATTCCGGAACACTTTGGGAGGGGGCATGGTTTTTAAGTTGCCCTTAAACTGAAAGCAATAAACACGTGAACTGAGCACTAAGCACTTGCTTAATTTATACTGCTTCTTAATTATCCAAATCATTGTGATAATGCAAATCTTACAAAATAAAAAAGCATCTTGAATAAACATGTGTGTAGGTTTATTCAAGATATTTATTTTTATTTTGTAGAAAATAATATTTCAGTTCTCAATATTTAAAAGATGCTATTTATATCCTATTAATTAGTAATATATAGCCCTAATCTACACTGACTCTCCCAATTAAATAGCAACACTGATCCAGTGTTCACGCTGTCTGGTGTCAGGAATAGTGAACAGCTGCCCAGTATAAATGATTTCGGTGGGAGAAGGTTATATACTATTACAAACTATAAAGAAACTTTAAAATATATATTTTTAAAACTATTAATAAAATAAATAAATATTGATGATGTACTTATTTATTTGTTTCATTGTATTTTCCTGCTGCCTATTATAAATAATAACTAGAATCAATTTAGCAAAGGTTTAGGGCTCAATTCACATGTTGATTTCCTTCAGTTTAAAGGCAACTTCAAAATCCTGTTCTGTCTCATAGTGTTCCAGAATTATGGGGCCAGGTGGCAACCCTAGCACTGAGTGAATTTCTGAAGAAAACATGACCGCATGTTTTGCTGTAATTTCCAGGAAGTAATTAAGTACACTTCCCAGCAATGGAGACGCCCATCAGTTTGTTTTACACTGAGCAAAAACGAAACTAAATTCACAGAACGCCATCTTAAATTTCCATAAACAACGTACAAAGGGCAGTGGTGAGGGGCAGCGAGGCCAACCAAATGTGTCGTCGGATTTTTTTTTAATCTTTTTTTTTTTTTTTTTTTAAGACAACCGAGATATAATTCAAACCCATTTTGTCTCTTTTCCGTGGTTGTGTAAAAACTCTGTCGAAACCTCTGATTTCTTTATATATATATATATATATATATATATATATATATATATATATATATATATATATATATATATATATATATATGTATGTATGTGACACACACACACAGACACACACACACCCCTAAGTAAAAAAAAAAAAAAAAAAAAGTAGCCTGTCGTGCGAGCAACATTATTAATTCAATCAAAATATAGATTTGACACAGATACAAAGTACCGGGTTATCTGTAATATATGACGCGTGACACTGAGTATCTTCTATCCGGGGCGGTAGACTTTGGAGTACTGGACCGGAATTTTTTATTTTTATTTTTATTTTTATGTCACCATGAAAGAATGCTGGATTAATAGGACGATACCACGTTTGAGATTACGGTGCTGATTTACAATCACTAGGAGGAAATACCCGTAAGTAGCTGTAACAAGAGTAATAGACAATATTTAAATTGTAAATAAATGTTAAAAAATGGCCGTATATTTACTTCCTTCTAATTCAGAAGTGTCAAAATATTAGCTGGTATTGTGCCAGATACTTGAGAAATGTATAGTTTTTTTTTTTTTTTTTTTTTTTTTTAAATTAGTTTTTATGTTTTTATTTTGTTTCAATATTTATGTATAACAATTTAATAGATTGATTTTAAGGTTTTTTTTTTTTTTCCGTTTTTCCTGCACTATACTCGCCAATACTGCAAGTCGTAGCAGGTTTATACCTGTTCTAGTCTTCTAATGAGCTCACAAGAGTGACTTACATACATCTGGGACAATATAAGCAAACTGCACTGTCAGAATTTTTCACTTTCTAATGGAATGTAAACAAACTGGAACGTGAAAGGGGTGTGTTTTGTCTGAAAGGTAGGCAGAATGTAGTAAACTAACACCAGGAAGAAATTATGTTATGGTGTCAAATTGAACTGGATCATTGTGGGGTACTGTCTGTTTGTCTGTCTGTCTGCAGCTTTAATGAAACGACCTCTGGAAGGATGTTGTAAACAGACCTGTGATACCCCCAGATGGGTGCATAGCCCTGCTAGGATATTGTGGAGATGAGTGTATGGGACACGTGTCTCTGGAGAATCGCTTGTTCAATTGGAATAACACTTACAAGTTATTAAGTCTCATAATCCATGTGGGTAGCATGTCTGTGTATGTGACTGGCTGTGCTGCATGTCCCCCAGACATTTGCACAACTATCCAGGGAACTGCTTATCTGATTTTGACGAAACTTGCTAAGGACATTCTGTAGTACAAAATATTGAGAATTTCAGTCTGGGTTTATATGGAGCTGTCCTGACTTAATGTATACAAGCATATTACTTATTTCTTTCTTTCATGTATGTATGTATGTATGGATGGATGGCTATTGCCAAAAGTTTTGCATCACCTAGAAGTTTAGGATTGAGTCATAATTTAAAAAAAACAAAACAAAAAAAACAAAACAATAACTATACAAACATAATTGAGCTCTTTTATTTAACATCATGTAATTTAAAAAAAACTACAAAATGAAATTGCAAAAGTCTACCGGAAACCATAATAGTAGAACAGTATGTCATGTTAAATTTCAAAATGTCACATTTCTCAATTTTGGTTAGTTTTGGAAAATTATAAAGTGGTGTGTAATTCAATATGTTAAGGTAACATTATTCAGTAGGTTTCATTCGACTTTATGAAGCTAAATTAGTTAAATCTATCGGGTGATGCTAAACCTTTGGCCAGAGCTGTATGTAGGTATGCATGTATGTACAGTCCTAGCGACAGTACAGTATGTTTGTGTGTTACTAACAGACTCCTTGTTTTTTTATTTTATTATTAATTAGCCCCCAGCAGACAAGTTTTTGTCTTGAAATGGATCCTTCGACATTGCCTTGTTGAGGCTGAAGTGTCTTGATCAACTACATCCTATCTGCCTCCCAGCCTCTCCCTCCTTCCCTCGCTCCCTCCCAGCCTCCATGATGTTTCGCTGTTTATCCATTCAGCTTTGCCTGTGGTTTTGGATTCTACTTGTAACTGAGGCAGCTCCTGGGCTGGTGAGTTGTAAATGAACCTGCAGGCTGCTGTCTGGCTCGAAGTGTAGATGCACGCACAGGTGTAGGTCCTGGCACAGAACAGGCCACGGGGAACAACAGTGACACAATAAAAACAGACTCTGCCCATAGGGGGTGCCCAGACTGAAGCTCATATCAGCTGATTAATGACCTCTGAGTGATATCAGTGAGCTGAGAACTCTCTCACACAACTTCAGAGCTGCTCACGGTTCATTAACCAGCGGATGATATTAATACGAGGGCTTCAACAGGCAGTGCCCTCTATGGGCAGTGCTTAGGTTTTATTTTTGCAAGAAAATTGCAGTTCACCAAGTGATTCTTGAATGATGAATAACTGTGTTGTAGCTGGTATGAATACATACTCTCCCTAACTCATTATATTTGTCTTTTAACAAAAAACAGTCCCATCGTTAAATGCTTGTTTGATCTTGTCATACGTGATACAAGCAGCCCATCAGGACGTCACGTGTATCGTGATGCATATCGTATCGTGACATTAGTGTGCTGTGACACCCCTACTATTTGGTTGTGTTGTCTGCTAAGCATTTCAAACTGTTCTAATTGAGAATCCAGTTTCAGCATTTTTCCATTTTGTTTGTGTTGCAGATTTTTCCGTATGTTCCAGAAAATGGTTATTGTACAGATTCCAGAACAGAATATCTCTCTGGTGGGGTTTGCTGCCAGAGGTGCCCTCCAGGTACTTGGTGTCATTCTTTAAACATTAAGTGTCGGGAAGAGAGAGGAGAGGATAGAAAGAAAGGAGGGCAGAGAGAAGAACAGTGGAGAGAAAGAAGAGATGAGAGAATAGAAAGAAAGTGGAGAGGACAGAAGAGGAAAATGGGAGTGAGGAGGAGAAAGAGAAGAGAAGAGTATATAAAAAAGGGGAGGGGAAGAGGAGAACAGGGGAGCGAGTAGGGGAAAGAGAGGAGATGATATAAAGAAGGGGGAAAGAGGAGGGGAAGAGAGAGGAGAGAATAGAGTGAAAGGGGAGGTGGAGAGCAGTGAAGAGGAGATCAGGGGAACAATGAGGGGAAAGAGGAGAGGACATAAAGAAAGGGGAGGGGGAAAGAAGAGGAGAACGGGAGCGAGGAGGGTAAGAGAGGGGAGGATAGAATGAAAGGGGAGGGGGAGGGCAGAACGATAGAGGAGAGAGGAATAATCATAGTGTTTTTGATCTTGATAAAAAAAATTGCTATTATTATTATTATTATTATACTTTTTACATACATCTAGACAACCACATATCTGATAGTGATGACATTTGCTAAGGACTTTCTTAAGCGCAAGTGTGACAGGGATGGCTGAAGTGGTGACGTCAGGCCAGGTGCTGGTGCCGTTTACTTAAACAAATAACAAAAATAAAATAAAAGGTTTTAACAAAAAAAAAACCACTTTGCTCAAAATTAAGAGATAAAGAAAAACAAATCTCACACACTAAAACAGTAGGTCAGGGTGGGCAGATTGCTTTCACTGATTCTATGTTTTTACTTGTTAAACTTGTTAATGTTGTTAAACTCACTCTGCTCTCTCTCTCTCTCTCTCTCTCTCTCTCTCTCTCTCTCTCTCTCTGTCTCTGACAGTATCTAGAGGACTAATCGTGTTCAATTAGTGATTAAGCCGGGATATGGCCCCTGTGTGACAAGTTTCAAAAGAGGCCGACGGAGAGTAGATGGGACTTCCCCATCCACGCTGCCAAACAATACAAAAATACACGGCTTTCGCCATCATATATACATTTTAAACTAAGTACCAAAACAAACAGTAACACGGCTGTGCTTTCATATTTAAAAATACAGTACATAAATTATAATAAAACAGATACAAAATAAAACTACACAAAACACAGGGGAGGAGGGGTACACCATTCTAAAATAACAGTACATTTTAAATCCTAATACAAAACAAATACATTTTATAGCAGGGCTTTGCCCCACCCGCTTTTAGCCCTGTCACCAATGTTTGCTCCAGGACTTACGGACTGAGGATCAATGTTGCCCTGTAACAGGGGAGACCTGTACTGACTGTCTGGTGCATGCATGGTACTGCATGTGGGGGTAGCAGTCTCATAGATCCGCTTGTCAGGCATGGCAGTGACAAGGAGAGGTGGGGAAAAGGGTGTGTGGCTTTCCCCCTCTGACTGGCTGAGCGGCGGGCCGTGGGGGATTGCTGGCCCTATAAAGATTATGCTCTGGGTTTTCTCAGGCTGCCCTCTCTAGATGAATACGAGTCAGCGGAAGCGCTACGGGTGAACCAAGCACGGCTGGATAAAACCACAGCATAGAAAGAAAGAAACGATTGTTTTTGCAGAAGAGAAAGAACTTGGGCAGACCATGCTAATTGAATAGGGTAGTGAGGGAATGTGTGAGTGTAGGATGGAGACCCGGGCCGTGTGGGTAGCGAGGGTCGGGGTGAACGCTGCAGAGTGCAGCACCTGTATTTTGTAGTTTTATTGATGAGTTTTATTTTCCCTTTTCCTTTTGTCTTTTGTCCTTTATGATTAATATTTACAGAGCACCTGCGAGTACACCTGCAGGGGACTGTACTTGGATTGGTACGACCGTGGACCAATCCAGTTGTCTGTGGTACTCAAGCCACAGACAACTGTGCCCTCTGTGGGCTAAAATCAGAATTACTGGGCACCTGTGCAGTGTTTCCAATTACATCTTTCTGTCTCCTGTGTTAGTGAATACCCACACCCTTCCACAGGCTCCCTCTTAAATGGTTAAGGGGACATTTCTTCTGTGAGGGGGTCAGTATGTTTGATTGAGAACAAACCACCATTTGTTATTTTGGTTTGTTTTAAATATGCCAGCAGAGTTTACTGACCTTTTGTTTCTGAAGAACAACAATAAAACTGTAAAGCTGTAGATAGAACCAAGGTGTCTCTACAATACTCACTGTCACTTTTGGGGAAAATATTGGGAAATTTGTCAGTGATGCTGGTGTATCACTGAGCAAAGGATATTCATTGTACCAAATCACTTTAGAACAGGGGTTTTCAATCTTGTGTGTTTTGGATACAATTATAAAAGTTACAGCATTATAACGGAAAATATATATATATATATATATATATATATATATATATATATATATATATATATATATATATATATATATATATATATATAGTTTACTTTTGGATAAAAATAGTCCCTCAAACAGGTTTCTAGTTGTTGGAAACATCAACATCATTTTATTTTAATTACTAATTAATTAAAATCAACAAAGCCTCTGTGCTAGCCTCAGTCACTCAGAAGTGACATAAGACTATTCCTTGATAGCAAATGGCAATCATGTAGTTTTTATTGATAATACAATTACTGAAAAGCAGGCAAAGAAAAGTTCACTATCCAGCATCTCTACAGCTGACCTTATTACAAAGACATGTTATTGGATTTTTTAATTCTTGGTGACTAAAATGTACAGTACTGATGCAAATTAAAAAATTATAATAAAACACTTACCTAGTATCAGTGTGAGATCCCTGCTTGTTTTTATATATATATATATATATATATATATATATATATATATATATATATATATATATATATATATATATATATAATCATGCCGTTATAGGCCTACTGGCGAAATGGCCAAGAGACAGTTGGTTAACATATAGTGAATTATTTTGGCCCTGAATTTTAGCATTTTTTGTCATAGAAAAGACACATTTCACATACTTTGTAACGTTACCGAAGGCTACTTTTTTTTAAATCAATGATGCGGTTTTCGTTTCACAAATCTACTGCACTTTGTCTGTAAACTACAAACTACAAACTATAAACTACACGTTTCTCCCATTCACTTGCTAGGTCATGCCATATCTCCAAACATCAGATAGATATTTTGTGTAGCAAACAGATACGTTTGCAGCGGATGGATTTCACAGTATTTTAAGCATAAATGTAATAGCCTACATTTCAACAGTCACTGCCGAAGCTGATTACATATTTTCCAGAAGTAATGGTCGGGTGTTGTTACCAAGCCTGATGTTGTCGCCCAGGCTTTACTGTGAAATTGACTGTAACCAGGGAGGGTGTGCGCGCATTCTACTGGACTGGAGAATAATGGCACAGGAGTTTAATTATGAAAACGCAAGTGTAAACAAACAAGTAAAAAAAGATTAGTCTATCGTCAGGCATGTCATGTTAATGCAAAATGCTTTAATTAACTGTGTATTGGTGTTGGTCTGGTCTGGGAAGAGGGACACACGGGCGCATTAAGGGAAATTCAGCGGGACATTTTTTATTTCAGGGGGCATTGGCACAAGGGTGCGGCCTAGCGCGAACACTGTGTCACAGCAAGCTACTGAGACTGTCAGATTCTGGGGGTGTGTGGAGGCTGTCTGTCTCTTTGTTCTGTATGTCTAACTAACATTTGTTTTTGTCCAAATGTGGTGAAACGTGCCAAGGACCTTCTCTAGTTCATGCTATTGACAGTATCACATGGATGACTCCCATTACATAACAGTGTGATCCATTTACTGTGAGCTTAATATGACACACTGGGGCTAATTAAGCTTGTAGTAAAATCTGGAATGGGTGAATATGCTGTGCATAGGAGTCTTTATCTGTCACTGGAGTATGGAGTGTGTCTTTCTGTCACACGTTAAGATTTTTTCAAATATCTAGAGAAGCGCTTGTCCGATTATGATGAAACTTGCTGAGGACCTTCTTTAGCTTATGCTGTTGAGAGTATCATTACCTGTGTGTGTGTGTGTGTGTGTGTGTGTGTGTGTGTGTGTGTGTGTCTCTCTCTCTCTCTCTAACAGCCTTGTCTGTATTCAGGTCAGTTTGCACTTCGCAAATGCACAGCCACATCCAATACTGATTGCAGCAGCTGTCCAGAGAATACTTTCACTGAACTATATAACTACGCACCCAACTGCATGCTGTGTAGAACTTGTGGTAAGAAGAAAATCCATGTTCTGTTCAACATCTGCCTGAAACTGCCTTTTTGGATTTCTGAAGTGAACAACAGGATATTTCAAAGCTCTGCATTGTGGATCCGCTCATGCGTCGTGGAGTAGAGCTGCATGAACCAATTATTTGATTATTGGGATCATGCTCTCCACAGAAACCCAGTGCTGACAAGCAGGTGAGGGTCATTGCTGTTGATCACCATTAATTTACCATTCATAGTGAAACAAGAGAAGAAAAAGCTGGTTGGGTTTATATGGATCGCTGTTCTCCACTGAGTAAGAAAAGCAACAATCACCACAAACCCAAGCACCTGTTTCTTCAATCGTTTCACTTTGAATTGTAAGTTAACCCGATCAACAGTAACGACCCTCACCTGATTGTCATAAACTGATTTCTGTGGTGAGTTCGATTTTGAATAATCAAATAATCGGTCCGTGCAGCATGAATGTTGAGCAATCAGCTGGGCTTCATAATGAGGGTTCACCCTATGGAGTGTTTCAAAGTTGTGGAAGATGAGTTTAAAATGGGACTGCCTGTGTTCTCATTTTGTTTCATTTTACTTTTATTTGTAATTTTAATATTTGATCATTTGACCTTATTAGGCATAGAGTTACCATATCTCCATGTGCACATGGACAGTTCAGTCTTTTCAGCTCACACCCTAGTGCATTCTGGGATGTTTGACATGTCTCAGGTACCTTTCACAGCAGGACTACACTTACCAGCATGCAGTTAGGTGTGAGTTGAAAAACCTGAGCTATCCAAACACTCCTAGAGTATATGGAGTCATATGGTAACCCACTTATACATTATACAAGCCCATCAGGCCTGTGACATTTATTGTATCGTGACAGTGCATCCGTCCACTCCTACTCATTTGTCTTGCAGAGTCTGGTCTGGTTATGTCTTCACCTTGCACCAAGACCAGGAAGAGTGTCTGTGTTTGTCCTAAAAACAGCATCTGTATTGGAGAGCCGCCCTCGAGATGTGAGTCCTGTGAAGATCACAATCCATGCCAGCCTGGCACCTATACATCACAACGAGGTAAAATCAAACAAAACAAAAAAAAACTACAGTAACGAGGCAAGCCTGCTGTAGGAAGTGACAGCCCGGTATCCACCATCTTGGCTCCAGTTTTGTTTCCAAGCACAGCCGACTCCCTGCCAGAGCCAAAATGGGCAACTGTTCTCTAACCACTAATCTACTCTAGACAGGTTGGAACCCTGAAAGTGTAATGCCCCAAATTAAACCTTTCTGAATAAAATACAGCTTCAGTGACAAACACAAAGACTGGCAGTACAATGCAATGGTTCTTTATAATTCTGAGGGTAACACAAGCATAGTGGCATTGTTAGAATATGACCACAGTATGCTTATTATACCCTTCTCAAATAATCTTCAGTAACTTACAGCAGCAATACAATATCAATGCAATAATGGGTCTATATTATACTTAGGGTATGAGGCATTTTCTCCTTGCAGTTTTTTCAGAATCAATTTTGAGTGAAATAGTTGTCAATAGTTGCGTACAACATGGATATAAATAGGCACAGTATAGAGGTAACAAGCTCAGGTGAGTCTAATTCATTGTCTTCATGATATGATGCATATCAAGGTACAGTAAGCTAAGTGTGAAACATCAAAATGACACAATTACTGTCCTAATGTTTGGAATAAAATGGGTTTTGATCAGATACGATCCTCAAGTTGCTTTGTTTTTGTTTTCCGATTAATCTTTCAAATAAAATTATTTAATGCAAAATTGCAAATACTGTCAATAATAATCAGGTTCTCGCCAGCACTGTTGAGCGTAATGGGGCCGCTGTGTTGTTACCTGGAAAAATGACGCTGTAATCAGGCCTCTACGCTGTTTTTGTGTAACGGACAAATATTATTATTATTATTATTATTATTATTATTATTATTATTATTATTATAACATTATTAGAATGTGAAACACTTCAGCTGTCAATACTCCTCAATGGGTTGGTTGTGACAGCATGTTTTTTAGTTTGGTGTGTGTAATGTATGCGACACGGAAACGAGATTGAACTGCACTTTACTTTATTAGCACATTCCCCCCTGTTGACAGATGAGACTAGATCCTGGGTGCGCCCCTGATACACTGTTGCAGATCTTTATTATTGTACCATAACTACGTTCCCTCTAAGACTTTCATTTAGTTAGCCACTGTGGCTAAAGTAACTTAACAATTTTTAGCTATACTGGAAAAACTTTAGACACAATACTATAAAGAAGTTATAAAGGTACTGTTTCAGCAAGGCAAAAATACATTTATTTGAAAACACGTAGATATTTGCCATAATGCCAGAACCTACCATTTACAATACACATAAATATTATATTTAATTTGCACTATAACTCTGATTCCTATTTAATAAATGCCAAACTTAGTCCCACGTGAAAAACCTTACAGATTTCCTAAATTCTGAATAGGTTTGCAGAGATATCTATGTACTGCATAATCCTTTGCATTATTTTGTCTGTGACGCGGTTCCCTTTCAATTCGAATGACAACCATTGCCTCTCTGACCCTCAATCACTGAACATATATACAAAAGCTGCCCTATCAGGGCCCTGCTGTGGGGGGGAAGTCCCTCCCACCTCTGCTGAAGAGGGACGTCCTCACAGTAGCACATCGCCGTTTTCTCTCTCATCTCACTGAGACACGCCATGGATAGCTTTTGCTTTCTGCTACCGAATTTGGCTGATTTGTTGGATTTTATCCGCAAATTTAAAACAACTTCCATGGTAAAATCGCGCTTCGAGCATGTCTAAAGAGTTTCGACCCCTCTTAAGGGATTAGCGAGCAGCCATTGCTCTTTTCACTGCACGAGGCCTTGTGTAGTTGATACAGCATGTGGAGAGCTGTTGTGGTGCTGTAAGGAGACTCCCGGGCTCGTGGCGACGTCCTCTACGCCAATTTAATCGTTGACGGCGACCAATAAAAAAAAAAAAAACAGCTCGGGCCTAGCGCCCCTCTCAATCCACGGGGTTTCTTAGCGCGGCTCCGCTTGCCCTCGGCGACCTTGCCAACTGAATCGGCTGCATACCACAGCATTAACCGCGTTTTTTCCCTCTGATCGTGAGGTTGAGAAAACAGCGCCTACCAGGTTGATTGACTTGCCACTGGCGTAAACATCTTCGGCGCCACCTACAGCCTGGTACAGACCGTGCCTACCATCGGCACCAACCTTGGAACAGGTCCACTCAACATCGACCGTTCGGCATCGATAGTGCTTTTCTCAGCGCCGTTCCCGGTACCGATTGATTCGGTACCGGTGAACCTCTTCGAGGCTGTCTACAGTCCGGCACAGACCGCGCTACATGTCGGCACCGACCTCTCGGTACCGACAGCGCTCACCTTGATGCCGATCCCGGCACAGACTGATTCAGCACCGGTGAATCGGTAAAAGCATTTACAGGCTGCTTCATCAAGTGCAGCAGCTTAACACCTGCAAAGCATGTCGCTCCAGTCGACTGGGTCCTCCGCTGGTTTTCATCAGTGTGACCGGTGCACGGCAAAGCTGCCCAGGCAGGACGAGCACCAATCCTGCGCCAGGTGCCTAGGGGCAGAACACGCGGCCAAAGCACTGGCAGGTGAGCTGGACTGCTCTCCCTGTCAGAAGTTTTCAAGAACTAAGCGACGGAGAGCAGCCCTATCCACAGCAGAGTCTCTCTCCTCAAGCCATGGGAGAATAAGATCGGTGGTCCAAGAGCCTCCACAAAGGTCGTCCAGGACGTCCCCCTGCTACAGTGACCAAGGGACTCTCCCGCACAACTGGTTTACCCTCCCCTTCCCCACCACCGGTACAGAGGCGCAGACTCCTCTCAGGGGAGGTGAGATGGTCACCGCTGAGGCGGTACCACTCGAGGGGACGCTTGCCAGGGGACAAACTGTCGCTGCGCAGGCACCGCTTCACTTCCCCAGGGGACACGAGGTTGCCATGCAGGCACCGCTCCACTTCCCCATGCAGGCGCAGACGATCACAGTCACAGTCTCCTCGAAGGTGCCCAAGCTCGGCCGAGCAGCGCTTCGCGGAGCTGGCGGAAACTGTAATTGCTCAGCAGACCATGCTGGAGACCCTATTGAAATCTCAGGGCAGGCTGCCCCCCCTACCACCAGGCAGCCCCAGCCCCCACAGTCTCGTTCCCCATCCCCTTTGCCTAGACCCCCTATCCCAGACGAGCTGGCCTTCAAGGCGTCCAGGTCGGACACTGGGGAGGACCCTGCCGCCATTGCCACGTGTCACAGAGGGAGGAATTCCGGGCGCTAATGCAGCGTGCAGCTGCGGCCACGGATGTCCCCTGGCCGGCAGAACAGGGGGGAAAGGGAAACCGCTTCCTCCAGCATTGAGGGCACCTATTGATGACCTCCTCTTATGCCAGGACTTCCTGGATTTGGTGCAGTAATCCTGGGGCAACCCAGCATCTGCACCCTCAGCCTCCAGAACTGTAGGAGCCCAAGAAGCGGGCCTAGGTGCATTCCCCACTATTAGGGACACTGTCACAGTGTTGGTGCAAGGTTCCACCTTTACCAAGGAGGATAAGGACCCAACCTGCCTGTCCAAGCCTTGCAGGACAATGGCAGCACTGTCAGTGCGAGCAGCGAACGCCATGGCCATACTGGTACTTTACCAAAACCAGTTGGCGGAGAGGTTGCAGGACAGAGCCACAGAGGCAGACACCGGGGAGCTCCAGACAGTGGCTAAGGCGTAGGTCAGGTATCAGGGAGGTCGCTGGCAGCGATGGTGGCCGCTCGCCGGCATTTGTGGCTGACGCAAGCCAAGGTAGTGAAGACCGAGAAGGTGGCAAGCTGGATGCTTCCATTACACTGGGGCAGGCTTTTGGGGCAACCATTGATTTGAGCCTGGAGTTGTCCCACAAGGCCACGGAAGTCGGCTCAAAGTTTTCACGCCTTCCAGCTTACAGTCAGCGCCCAAGGTGGCATGCGCAGCCTGCTAGGGTAAAAGGGTCTGAACACCGCCCTCCACCCCAGAGTAGGCAAGCAGGCAGAGGCAGAGGCAGGGCCAGCAGCAGGGGACCACCGCAGGCCAGGGGTAACCGGTTCTCCGACTGGAGACCGAGGCCGGAACCTAAGAAAGACCCGCCCCCTCCCAAGTCCAAGGGAGACCGTCCCTGAGGGGCCCTGGCTGCCACCAAACCCCCCCACAACCGGACTGACCAACGGCAGTGACCCATGGCAAGGCTGCATCCAGGACTCCTGGGTGCTATCGACTGAGACACTGATACGCTCTACAATTCCTTATAGGTCCGCCACCCTTCAAGGGTGTGCTCCTCGCCACCGTCCAACCAGCAAGGGCGATACTCCTTCAACAAGAGATCGTCAATCTTCAAAGGAAGAACGCTGTACGCTTGGTAAGTCCAAGTGATACCCTCAGCGGCTTCTACTCCAGGTACTTCCAGGTGCCCAAGATTGACGGCGGTTTCAGACCAGTTATGGACTTCAGGGTCCGCAACTTGTTCCTCAAGCAGAGGAAGTTCAACAACGCCTATCCTCCAGTCCATTCAGCCGGGTGACTGGTTTACATTGATCGACCTGCAAGACACCTACTTTAGCGTCCCGATCCATCCCACACATAGATAATATCTGCGCTTCGCCTTTCAAGGCAACGCGTATGAATTCTGCATGCTGCCATTTGGCCTCTCGCTGGCGCCCCGCACATTTTCAAAGTGTATGGATGCAGCACTGCCTCCACTCAGGCTGTGGGCTATTCGGATCCTAAACTATCTGGACAATTGGTTAGTTTGCTCGCAGTCAAAAGTACGCGCAGAGGCACACACAAAACAGGTCATAGATCATATGGCGAAGTTAGGGCTCTCAGTACATCAACAGAAGAGCAACTTTCTACCGTCTCAATCCACAGTGTTCCTGGGGATCAAACTGAACTCTGAGCATGCTTGCCTCACTGTCGGAAGACAGGATTCGGTATTTGGAGACCACACTCTCCCTATTCAGAGAGGATGCTCTCCTACATGTCAAAGTATTTCAAAGGTTGTTGGGGCTGATGGCAGCCACCTTGAGAATCCTTCCACTAGGGCTGCTGAGAATGCACCCACTTGAAGCCTGGGTAAATACGCTCAAGGTGCACCCAGTCCAAGATCGGTACCGGGTGGTGCGTGTGTCCAGACAATGCTGGAAGACACTGGAGTGGTGGCTCCATCCCGGCAATGTGCAGCTCGGGTCTCCCCTCGGATCCCCTCACAGAAGGGAAGTGATCACTACAGACGCCTCCAGCCTGGGCTGGGGAGCAGTCTGGAACAGAAGAGGAATAAGAGGTCAGTGGAAAGGACATTGGCAGCAAGCGCACATAAATGCGCAAGAGCTGCAAGCAGTGAGCCTGGCGTTATCCCATTTTCTCCAGCAATTAGCGCACAAACATGTGCTGGTCCAGACGGACAATACCACAGTGGTTGCCTACATAAATCACCAAGGCAACCTGCGCTTACCGGGCCTTCACCATAGACTATAGTGCACCATAGTGCATAGACTCCTGTCCTGGATGCACAGAAACTTGCGATCCATCAGGGCAGTTCACCTCCCCGGTGTGGACAACAAGGCAGCAGACCTCCTGTCCAGAAGAGCTCCAGACAGCTCGGAGTGCAGACTGCATCGTCAAGTGGTGAAACAGATCTGGGAGAGTTTTCGACCTACACAAGTCGACCTCTTTGCCAAAGCCGTGTCCACTCACTGCCCCCTATAGTTCTCCATGGACAGAGACGGGGGCCCCCTGGGAGTAGACGTGCTAACTCACCACTGGCCACAGGGGCTATTGTATGCGGTCCCTTCGCTACCATTACTACCCCTGACATTAGAAAGGATCAGGGTGGAGAGATGGAGAGAGCGCAGGTTTTGCTGGTTGCACTCAGATGGCCAAGACGCCCCTAGTTTACTCTCCTCTCCGACATGTTGTCGTATCAGCAGTGGCAGCTCCCGCTGCGGAAGGACCTCCTGAGCCAAGCGGAGGAGTTATTATGGCACCCGAACCCAGCCCAGCTTCAGCTCTAGGTCTGGCCGTTGAACGGAGCCATCTATTCAGACGAGGTTTGCCAGATGCAGTAGTAGAGACACTGCAGTCTGCTAGGGCACCAAGCACTAGAGCCCAGTACTCATATAAATGGAAAGTTTTCCAAGGCTGGTGCCGTAGACAACAAATGCTATTCCCAGTTCAGGCTCTGAGCTGTTATTTGGATAGGATAGCGTCCTGAAGACAGTCTAACCAGCTGTTTATCTGTTACGGGTCCCGCTCTAGAGGTCAGGCCCTATCGAAGCAACGTCTGGCTACTGGGTGACAGATGCGATACGCTTGGAGTATGAACAGATGGACTCCCCGTTACCGGGGGACATTACGGTCCATTCTACCAGGTGCCAGGCAACTTCGTGGACTTTTCTTCATGGTGCCTCCTTAGGTGAGTTATGCAATGCTGCTACATGGACAGGTAGTCAGACATGTGTGCGTTTTTACTGCCTTGATGTTACAAACCGAACGAGACCCTCTCTGGGCTCTAGAGTTTTGCAGACGGCATGCCCTTAGGCGTCATGTGGGCTCTGTTGCTATCGCCGTGGGGCTGTACCGTTGGTAATCTGGAGCCACAACAGCTTTGGTACAGCTTTCCCATTCGGTAATGGTTGTTATTTGAATTTAAAGGCAACGTTATTACCATAACCCTGGTTCCCTGAAAAGAGAATGATAACCATTACCCTTCGAGATCGTGTCCCCAGCTGACCTTTGTTTTCGAAAGAAAATGGTGATGTGCTACTTGAGGACGTCCCTCTTCAACAGGAGGTGGGAGGGACTTCCCCCTTACAGCAGGGCCCTGATAGGGCAGCTTTTTTATATATGCTCAGTAATTGATGGTCACAGAGGCTCTTCTCATTCGGTAACAGCTGTCATTCTCTTTTCAGGGAACCAGGGTAATGGTAATAACCTAACGTTTTCTTTCCACTACAGAATGCTAAAGCAAAATTGTGCCAGTAGACAGTGCTATTAGTGTATGTTAATATTAATCCTTCCTTGACCAACCGCAGCTCTAGTTTGTTTAAAAAAAACTTAATTTTTTTAAATGCAACTGTTCATTTTAACCATTTATTTTTAACACAACAGTAATATCTCACGTTTGGTCACCATCATAACCACGGTGTAGTAATCCAGTGGCGAGCGGCTAGCGGAAACGTAGCATAACAAGCTGGGTTAAGTAAATAAATCGTTCAGACGAATAACAGTAATGTGTATTCTAAACAGTTTTGAGATATTCAGTCTTTTTTATTTGTGGATTTCAAATCCACAATTTTACAATAATCATTTTGTATGACTTCAGTTTCCCATAGATAGATTTTTGTATAGTGTGTAGGCTTTACAATATAAAATGTGGGACACAGCACATGCCCAATTATACTTGTGATAAGTGGAAAAAACGTTTGTTGTATTTTCCTTAATTATGGAACAGTGACAGACGGGTTTTCCACTTATTCTTGCAAGCACATGTGTGATCAAGTGTAAGTTACGTCTTTTAATGTGCACCCACGTTATATTATATATATATATATATATATATATATATATATATATATATATATCTATATATAATTATATATATATATATATATCAGAACTTGTTGCATTAATTTTCGTTTTGAGTTTTTCAAATTTTTAAAAATCTAGTTTCCCCTCTGTGGAATGGCATCCATGCGTTGCTAGGGAGAACGTAATCCTATGCAGACTCTGCATCTGCATACTGACAACCATAGATCTAGAATATTATCTTGACAACTACTTCGTCAAAGGGTAAGCATGTGCATGACCTCTCCCGCCTCGTCTACAGGGGGTCATGAGGATCTCTGTTTCTTGCCCCGCCCCCGCGCCTCCCACCACCACGCTGTGAAAAATTCCTGGTGAGAACCTTAATAATAATAATAATAATAATAATAATCTATACAATTGCAAAGTTCTAGAAAAACGTTTACAAAAATGTATTATTTTTTTTTTATCAGTTTTGCAAAAAGAATCTAAATGACAGTTAAAAAAAAAAAAAAAAAAAAAAAGAAAGGGAGTCCTCTAAATGGAAATTCATTTGAAATCCTGTAGATGAATGCTCCCCTCTCTGGCTCTTGCTTGACCTCTTCTTTTACATACCGGTATAATTCAGGAATAGATTCACTAATATCAAGACTGCTAAGACGTGTGCACCTTGAATCTAAAGTATGTAATAAATTCCACAATAGTATAAGAACACATATGAAATGCACTAGGGTCTGCTAGTGTTGTTAGTGCTCACAGAGGCTTCAGATAGTTTTGAACGATTGAATGCTTCTAGTGTAGGTTATACATAGCGAGTCGTAGACGGTATCACCCCTGCAATGACTCATTCCTGACGCTGCCGTCTTCAACTGTAATGGAAATGAAGACCCTAAACAAATATACCATCTGTCTGGCGGTTGTTTAACATGAGATGTGTTGTATTCCCTGAGTATATGATTCCTACCTAGTTTATTTTAGCAAGAACTTAGGGTAACTCCTTACTGGTAAACAAAATCCATTAAAGACTGTTGACTAAACATGCCTGCACACAAGTTGAATGTTGCTCTGTTGCCCCAGCACTCAGTTAACTGTGATGATGAACATTAACCCGCCTCCACTTTGCTGGCAGCAAGCTGGATACAAACACCCTTTACACACATGGATTGAAAAGCTGGGGTGAGGCTGCTAGCGCATTTACTAATACGTTGTATTCTTGAGTTTTGATCACAGGCACTAACGAAATCTATGCATGAACATCATCGTTTGCAGAACATCTTTTTTTTTTCATTACAAATGTCACCAAATCGTCTCACACCAGTCTTGTTGGACTTGTAGTAAAACCAGGATTGGATGGATCAGATACGCAATGGGAGCCTCATTTCCATTCCTGTGATGTGTCTTGCAGGAGATTTGGTGCAGCACCCCCAGTGTTCCCCTTGCCCAGCCGGCACCTTCAATGACCTCCCCTCCATCACAGCACGCTGCTCCCGGCACAGAAAGTGAGTGGGACTGGCACTGCTAACACCAACCAAGCACTTCAAAGAAATATTTGAGTTTTTTTTTTATTGCATTGCCTGCTCAGATCTGAGAAATAATTATTTCTTCTTCTTCTTCTTCTTCTTCTTCTTCTTCTTCTTCTTCTTCTTCTTCTTCTTCATTTTTTATTTCTATTTAATGCATTTAAGCTGTACAGAATTGGGGAAGGTGCAGGCAAAATCAGGGACACTCAAATCAGACGCTGTGTGCAAGGACCCCAAGGTTGTCATGGATACAGGTAAAAGAGTTGTGTGTTTATTTTTTCTTTTTTTCTTTCGTTTTTTAAATTTTAAGACACAAAAACACATACATATTCATTTCAGTTTAAATTGACGGTTGACCACACATAAACACTACAGACATTAAAAAGGGGCTGCATTGAGGTGCTTCTTTGGTTGTATATGTCAGCTTTGTGTTTGTTTTTTATTGAATAAATTTAGGGCTTAATTCACTAAACGGAGGTAATTACCATGAGGCAGAATTACCCAATGAACCAGAATTACCAATAGGCAGGGGACTGAAGCAGCAGTCACTCTATTAGCTAATTATATGCACAAATAAAGCAAGCTAAATGATTAATTTGCAAGTTGCCACATCACACGAAATTATGCACAAGATTTACACAAAGTGTATTACAGTATATACAGGGCGATTAGAAAGTAAGTTTACCTCATTAGCTATGATGCGTTGGTGTGGTAAACTTTCCAATCATGCGCTCCCTAGGAGGAGGGTGGGGTCTTGTCCCAAATCATAGCGTCCCGCGAGACAGTCAAAGCAGAGAAAGTAATTGTTAATGGAACTGTTGCATATGACATGACAGGCACTGACTTGTAGCTTTGAGGATGGGGGTAAGTGCTCCTGGTAGTGCATTGTTGACAGCTGTTATGCAGAATGCAGCATGCAACAATGAGTGTAGATACTTTTCCATGGCTATACTGTTGCACACCACCAGATCTATCTAAACATCTGAAGCGACTCCAAATGTACTCTCAATAGCAGAGCGTGTAGCCGTGTGTGCTGTATTGAACCGAGTCTCTGTCTGTGTGTTGGGGTCCGACAGCTGTGTATAGCAGCCAGGGTCTGATCCTGTAACCAGCATCACCTGTGACACGCATTAACAATGTTAGCAAAGTGTCCGTGCTTCTATCAGCACTTTATGAAACATGTATACATTACTTACCAAGAAGCCAACCAGCTCCATGTACATATGCCTCATAATCTTCATATATCCCGGACTGTCTGAGGATGTATGAATCGTGTGCTGGGCCAGGATAGCTGGCGACAGCATCAAAAATGCTATTTTGCTGCCTTTAATCCCAAAATATTAAACACTGGAGAAACATTAGCTACAAACCTGAAATGACAAAATCGAAGCATTTGTGTTTCTCTTTATACCCACTGTATATTTCTAGTAGTAGGCAGAAATTATTTTTTAAAACCACAAATAATGTAAAATTATTAGTAGTAACATCATATATGCCATAGGAGCCTAGTAACCTAAAAAATAATATTTATATAGAAACATTGTATACGACTAAGTGTAGAATAAACAGCTGGTGTTTCGCCCTCTGTTACATTGTCTATTATTACAAAGACAGACACAATTGAAATCAGTGCCATTCTTCTTAATGACAGCCTGACCTGCTGTGTGGTTAACAGAGTCAATATGCAGTGTATCTACTAAACAAGCAGTAGCTTTAAGATTACAAGTTAAGCCAAACAAAATCCCACCATCTGCAGCAACGTCCCCTTTTTGTAGCTCTGAACGCGATCTACTGTTGAAATGAATTTAGCTTTTTTTTTTATTTGTCAGCTGTCTGTATTTTTAATGTTAATCATACACTGCAAGCTGATAAATCAACAATATCTAAATAACCATTTTAAACTTCCTGCCACTGACTTGCATGTCATTGTTCAGTATGAGGAATTCAGCAGTCATGAAGCCAGTGTTTGTTTGACCCTGTTTCCGTAGTAACCAAATGCATGGCATTGATGCTGGACTGTGTAATGCTACTGTAGCACTGCTTCTACTTGACGTGAACAGGGGAGGTGAAGACTAATGTAAATACTGTAAGGAAAAAAAAAATCATATTTTTCATGGTAGGCAGTCAAATAACAATTTCTATGAAATTTGTGATATCATGAATTTTCCGGGGCTCTACATAAGGCTAGTATTATCTGTGCTCAATCTGTATCTACTTATTACCCTCACACAGCTCTAGTAACCTCTGCCTGGTCAGAAACACTCTCTCCCTGACTCTTCTTTTCACTCTCCTGTGACACCGCCTGGTTTCAATAAGCGGTACTGTTAACACACGCTGAGGCATCTAGTAAAGCTAGCGCCCTTAAGTGAGTATAGTTTGCATAACAAATACCACTCTCGCAGTATTTTTTAATGTACTTAAATGATGCAAATGCGGTACTTTCCCAGGTTGCCTGCCACTGGTTAGTGAATACAGCAGGTGTACAGAGGGGCTTATTATGTGCAAAATATGTTACTGCTGTTTAGTGAATGAGGCCCTTAATGATTTATGATGTTTTTCTAAGTGTCTGGTGGCTCCATCCAATCAAGTTGAGAGTGTGTTTCATTCTTGCACACTCTTTGCTGTGTCAGGGGCTGTCATACAACAGAGTGTAAGAGAATGCCAACGTGATTAGCGGGAGCCAACGCACACTTAGAAACAGATTGTAAGTCATTAACTCATTAATAAAAAACAGACAATATTAAATATAAGTATTATAGTAACATATTGAATCTGTTTCTATTGAGCCTGTGGTTTAAATGTTTCGAATGCTTTGTCATTGACACTCGAGTGTGAGATCTGCACTCTCAGTGACATTATAAGTGTAGCTTCTAATAATCAGTTCTAATGAGGACGTGACTTATAAAGTGTAGATCATTTTTCAAAGAGGTTTGTTTTATGGCGTGAAGCCGTGTCATTAATGGAGCACGTCTTCTTTGTTCTCAGGCTATCTGGGGTCCTTGATTCTCCTGGCAGTCCTTGCCATGCTGGTCATTGGAGCCATCGCTGGTGCCCACTACTGTTTGAGAAGGAAACAGCAGCACAATGATAAAGGTAGAGGAGAAACTTGTTTGCAACATGTGATTCTGGTTTAAAGTGATTGGAACAAAATAATTCCAGAAAGCATACCTGTCCTGAAGGTCTCAAACATGCAGTTTAGAAAGAAACACACGGTATAGCTGTTAAATACAACTACTGTTAATACAGCTCTATTAATATAGCTCTATTAATACAGCTCTGTTAATTCAGCTCTGTTAATACAGCTCTATTAATACAGCTTTATTAATATAGCTCTATTAATACAGCTCTGTTAATACAACTACTGTTAATACAGCTCTGTTAATACAGCTCTGTTAATACAGCTCTATTTGCAAGCTATGCTTTCATAGTGTTGTACTTTCTTGGTTATTTCAGCTGGAGGGTGAAATTATCTCCACCCCTTCAATTGCTTCTTTCCTATCATTAACCAATCAGCTGCTTCTTCCCCTATTGACGTGTAACATGACACAGAAAACACTGCTTGGATGAAATGACCCAGGAAGTGCACGCATAACAAATGTTTTGAGAATAAGGCACAGCAACTGAACTTCCTTTAAGCTGTTGCAAGACCTTCATACCTGTGTGCTGTGACCTGTTTCTTTCAGAACTGCACTGTGCTGTAGCGTCTCGGGCCAGGCTGGTCTTCCCCTTCAGTCAGTGCCCAGACACTGAAACCACTTCAGTGCTTCTTTGGGTACTTTTATTATTTCCAAACAAAACAAAACACAGGAACAAAAACAAAAGCTTGAAATAAAACACTTCCAAATAAGCTTCATTATCTTGGTGCGTCTCCACAGCCAGCACAACCTGCGTCTCTCGCTCTCTCCACTCCACCCTCCCCAAACAAACATTTCATTATCTTGGTGCATCTCCACAGAGAGCACAACCTGCGGACTGTTCGTCCAGTGCTGAGCTAAGATATTTGTAAGTGTGCAGGTTCTGTGCTCTGCCACATGCACATTCCAGACCTGTGCAGTGACTGAAAGTGCTGAACAGGTAGGGTTTAGGGAATTCTACAAGGGAAATTATTAAAAATAAACCTGTTGCAATATTGTTTTATTAAAAATAGGCTTAACAATGCATTCTCTCTCTTCCCTCCCTTACAGACCACACCCCAGGCTCAGGCAGGGTAAGTGAGTTAATAAGCATCCTTACCCCCATCTCAGTTTTTCTCCCCGACTTTAGTCCAGTGATCCCTTTAATGAATCCCCTGCTTATTCTTAAAACTACCGTGTTTACAGGAACTACAGCTTCCAGCATGCCTTCACACTCACAGTAGCAAGTGAGGGATGATGAGAGCTGTAGTTCTTTTTTTACCACAGGCAGCAGGTCTGATTATTGTTCCAGGACTTACTTGGAGTTTCACTGTTGCCGATACTCTCTTGCTCGCAGCCAGATTGGAAATAAAAGCCCTTGTTGAAACTGGGCTAATTCAAACCCTAGAGGAGCTTGCATTGACAGCAGGATAAGGGTTAAACCTGCACACGCTTGTCTCTCTCCCCCTCAATATTTAATGTATTTGCCACAATGAGTTTTAGATGTAATCTCTCCAGAATGACTTCAAACCGGAACACACGCTTAGGACATTATTCTGTTTTTTGAATGTAGCTAAAAGTGGTAATTTTCAGATAGAATGTAATCCGTTACTGCATTTTGTTAACTGTCTGAAACAGGAACTATTATAGTTAGAAGTTTCTGAAAAAGTTAATCCGATTACAGTAGTGTGTTACTCTCCAACGCGGTAAAAGCTCTGTAGAATTTGCAGATTTCTGTGGTTTGTTGAACCCCCTGAATGATTCCTGTGATTTATGGAATCCCCTGATTCATTTTGTTTATTGAAATCCCTGATTGATTCCTGTGGTTTGTTGAACCCCCTGAATGATTCCTGTGGTTTATAGAATCCCCTGATTCATTTTGTTTATTGAAATCCCTGATTGATTCCTTTGGTTTATTGAAATCCCTGATTGATTCCTGTGGTTTATTGAATCCCCTGATTGATTCCTGTGATTTATAGAATCCCCTGATTTCATTTTGTTTATTGAAATCCCTGATTGATTCCTTTGGTTTATTGAAATCCCTGATTGATTCCTGTGGTTTATTGAATCCCCTGATTGATTCCTGTGGTTTATAGAATCCCCTGATTCCTTTGGTTTATTGAAATCCCTGATTGATTCCTGTGGTTTGTAGAATCCCCTGATTGATTCCTGTAATTTATAGAATCCCCTGATTCCTTTGGTTTATTGAAATCCCTGATTGATTCCTGTGATTTATAGAATCCCCTGATTCCTTTGGTTTATTGAATCCCCTGATTGATTTCTGTGGTTTATAGAATCCCCTGATTGATTCATGTGGTTTATAGAATCCCCTGATTCCTTTGGTTTATTGAAATCCCTGATTGATTCCTGTGGTTTATAGAATCCCCTGATTGATTCCTGTGGTTTATAGAATCCCCTGATTCCTTTGGTTTATTGAAATCCCTGATTTGATTCCTGTGTTTATAGAATCCCCTGATTCCTTTGGTTTATTGAAATCCCTGATTGATTCCTTTGGTTTATAGAATCCCCTGATTGATTCCTGTGGTTTATAGAATCCCCTGATTGATTCCTGTGGTTTATAGAATCCCCTGATTCCTTTGGTTTATTGAAATCCCTGATTGATTCCTGTTGTTTATATAATCCACTGATTGATTCCTGTGTTTATTGAATCCCCTGATTCCTTTGGTTTATTGAAATCCCTGATTGATTCCTTTGGTTCATTGAAATCCCTGAATGATTCATGTGGTTTATAGAATCCCCTGATTGATTCCTGTTGTTTATATAATCCCCTGATTGATTTATGTGATTTATAGAATCCCCTGATTCCTTTGGTTTATTGAAATCCCTGATTGATTCCTTTGGTTTATTGAAATCCTTGATTGATTCCTTTGGTTTATTGAAATCCCTGAATGATTTGTGTGGTTTATAGAATCCCCCGATTGATTCATGAGGTTTATAGAATCCCCTGATTGATTCATGTGGTTTAAAGAATCCCCTTATTCCTTTGGTTTATTGAAATCCCTGATTGATTCCTTTGGTTTATTGAAATCCTTGATTGATTCCTTTGGTTTATTGAAATCCCTGAATGATTTGTGTGGTTTATAGAATCCCCCGATTGATTCCTGTTGTTTATATAATCCCCTGATTGATTTATGTGATTTATAGAATCCCCTGATTCCTTTGGTTTATTGAAATCCCTGATTGATTCCTTTGGTTTATTGAAATCCTTGATTGATTCCTTTGGTTTATTGAAATCCCTGAATGATTCATGTGGTTTATAGAATCCCCTGATTGATTCCTGTTGTTTATATAATCCCCTGATTGATTTATGTGATTTATAGAATCCCCTGATTCCTTTGGTTTATTGAAATCCCTGATTGATTCCTTTGGTTTATTGAAATCCTTGATTGATTCCTTTGGTTTATTGAAATCCCTGAATGATTTGTGTGGTTTATAGAATCCCCCGATTGATTCATGAGGTTTATAGAATCCCCTGATTGATTCATGTGGTTTAAAGAATCCCCTTATTCCTTTGGTTTATTGAAATCCCTGATTGATTCCTGTGGTTTATAGGATCCCCTGATTGATTCCTGTGGCTTATAGAAATCCCTGATTGATTCCTTTGGTTTATATAATCCCCTGATTGATTCCTGTGATCTATAGAATCCCCTGATTCCTTTGGTTTATTGAAATCCCTGATTGATTTCTGTGTTATTTCTTTCCTCCAGGACACCGAGCAGTCCAGTTTACTGTCTCCAAGTGGAAGCATAATCTCCTCGACATCCAGCATCCCAAAGTCCCCTGCTCCCTCCGCAGGCTCCACCCCTCCCCTCATTGACGTCCCTCATTTGTTGACTGCTGTGCAGGGGGCGGAGCATGAGACACACAGCAGGGCTTCCAATGGTCTACAGTGTGGCAGGGAGGCGGGTCAACAGGAGAGGCTGTGTCAGGTTCCCTTCATTGGAGGTGATTCGCTTTGAAATAAATATTTAGATCATCTTATTGCCTCTCCAACTCTTGAAATGTTGGACTTGTAAGCAATATAATGTATGGTATGAATAGTTGGCAAATAGCATTTTCAATTCTAAGCTTTAATCATCCAACTGTAATAAATACAATTTCAATTTGGATGTTTAAAGAAAAAAATGGAAGAAAGGATACACCTTGGTTAAATTATATTAAACTATATTCATGTAAGATATGAAACCTATTTTGATATTTAGCTACTAGAAATGTGCATTTTGGTTAAGTTTCATGAACATTCTAAATCTAGACATTGTCCTAGTTTAAATTTGGGTTAAGTTAATACAATGATAAATGTTTGTTTATATATATTTATTTATACAGCTCTGGAAAAAATTTAAGCGTTATAGTTAAAGCGTTATAGTTTACTTCAGGAGTTGTTAGAGTTATTGGAGTTATTATTCTAATACTGATTTGCGCTTTGGTGTCATACTTACAGAATTCCTCATAAGGGTTACAACATCTAGACTGTCAAGGTTGTCATGGTGGACATGCATATGCATGCATGGTGGACATCTTTTTTGACTCATTGTGCTGTGTTACCAATTTTTAAGGTGTCTCAAACTCTGGTCTATTAATAACCATTAATAGCATTTTCTTCATATCTTTTGTTTAAAACATCTACACCCTCCATTAAAAAAGGCAACGGATACTGTAGGTTACAATTGCACTGCATATGTTAGAGAGGGGCTGCATGTATTGAAAATGAAATAAGTTTGTTATTGATTTTATCATAAAGATAATGACTAAAGTCAGATGGAGATTTTTTTGCAGTCAGTCAAGTCGAGTCACGAAAAAATTGCGACTTGATGTCGAGTCGAGTCATTGACTCGAGTCATTACAACTGTGGTTTGATTGTGATGTGATTACGAAATAGAAGACAGACAAAAAAGTTCACGATCCAAAGAGAAAAAGTTTATTTATAATCCTGGTCTGGCAACTGCAAAGAATAGTCCCAGGCAATACACAGCTATGTGTATACACTGTTCCAAATGATGGGTTACAGTCCCACAAGAATAAGCACATTTAAACATACACACGATCCAAGTGGGTGCTAAAGTGCTAGTGGTGAAATAGAATTTATTCGTGTACAGTTGTGAAGTGTTGTCCGGGTTTAGTGCTGGGCTTAAGACAGCTCTGGATCATGTTAGCACTTTAACAAGAACAAACAAGTATAATTAGACACGACAAACAAACAAAACATTCATGGTTATTTTACAGTTCTCCTTTCTTGGTTCAACCTTAACCATAACAAAAGGAACAGATCACCTAGCCATGTCCCCTTTTGTACCGTCAGTCACGCCCCCTTGGTTAGCGAGTGCAACCGTTTCTCCTGCAATCCAGTTCCACAGGGTCCAACATCAGACTGGAAAGGGAAAAATTGTAATGTCTTACCTGGTCCAACATAGGACAGCAAAGGGTTAAGAACATTTGGACTGTATAAATGCCCTTCTTTTGTCTTAATATTTCTGTTTTCTCCCTTTTCTTGTCTCGCTTTCTCACAGAGATGAAGGTCAGTGGAAATGTTTACATTTACAATGGTCCCGTCGTGAACCAGGCTTCTCCCAGCTCAGAACAGCCCAGGGACACCAGCCCCCTTCCCAGTTCCTCTCCTCCAGTTTCCCACTTCAGGCTCCCAGTGCAGGAGGATCGGTCTGCAGTACCAGTGCAGGAGCAGCAGGGGGCTCCACTGCAGGAGTCAGGGAAGGAGTCGCACATCACCATCGAGGAGACAAACTCATACTAACAGATCTCTAAGCTATCCCTGCCCCAGCTCGCTGTGTTCATGGGTCTCTGCAGCTGGTTCAGTGCAGCCACTGTGCTGATGGACAAACCCTCTGTCACCGAGATCCCTCATCTTTCCCGTGCTTGTTGAGAGTAGTTCCACGCACAGATATAGGTCTGGTAGTGAATCAGAGTAAGGCATCGCCTGACCACATACAGGTGTATGCAGTTCGTTTCAACGCTCTCCTTTTTTTAGGCCAGTTTGTTGAACGTGTTGAAGCATTATTGATCTCTAAAAAAAAAAAAACACTTCTGTGAGAAACTCGCACATTAGCCTTGCGGCATCCAGACCTGGTTTTCAGTTTAAAACTTGGATCTAGTGAGTCTGACAGGCTCGAAATCAGGTTCCTTCATTTCCATCAGCAGCAGATATGAGATCAAACACATTTCAATTGAGATTGTCTTTCTCTGTCTCTCTCTCTGTCTGCCTGTCTGTCAGCCCCAGTCAGGATTGCTAGAGAGAGGCTGGGTTTAAATCCTGGACTGCAAAAAAAAAAATGTAGGCTGAGAATATATGATACTGTCGGGAAAGTATTGGCGGCTGGTGAATGAATGTATACATTGGAATTCTACAGAAACAAGATTCATACAGGATGGAAATAAAACTCTCATTGCATAGCTGTAAGATCCATTCCTGGTTTTACTATGAGTTTATTAAGATACACTTGAGCTTGTTATCTCTACACTGGGGATAATCAAGCTCGGGGTAAAACCTGGAATGGTACGCAGTAAGAGTCTTATTTCCATGCCTGGACTTCTGTATAGTGTGTCTGGTTGCAGACTGCAGAAGGACCCAGCGGTAGGCAGCCCCAGTTTGATCCTGTGAATGAGAGGAGACCTGAGGTTTACAGACTGGAGTTTGTGATTCTTTCGTAAATATAAGCCCCCTTCAGAGGTTCAGTTTTCTAATCAAGCATTGTTTTACTGTATCAAGGCTGTAAAAGTACATTCAATACAGTAAATGTTTAAAGACCAGACTCAAGGCTAACTTTAGTATTTATAGATATCTACTTTTCTTTTTATTTCAAATTTCACATTGGTTTTCACACAAGGTATTTGATTACAGTGGTGTACACAATGCATCAAGATGTCAGAAAAAGCTTTTGAAAAAAACAAGAGTGACTGTAGGAAACACAAGATCTCTAGTTAAACGCTAAGTAAAATAATGCTGTGTTTAGTGTGTGCATTTCCTTTACCGTTAAAACCTTTTAATTGTGTTTGTGTGTATACACATGTATATAAGTATATTAAAAAGTTCTGGATAGATTTTGAAATACGGGTACAATATAGCGTTGCTATACTTGCACTGCTCGTAAATTATTTAATATACAGCTGTGGCCAAACTTTTTGCATCACGGAATAAAATAAAGCAATTTTACTTCATAAAGTCGAATGAAACCTGTTGAATAACTTTGTTAACATATTAGATTACATACCACTTTGTAGTTTTCCAAATACTTAACGAAAAACTGTTAATTGAATAATGTGAGATTTTGAAGTCTAATGTGAAATACTGTACTGCTATTATGGCTTCCGGTAGACTTTTGCGACATCATTTTGTAGTTTCTTAGATTAGGTGATGTTAAATAAAAGATATAAATGACATTTGTATAGTTTTTATTTTTTTTAATGATGTCTCATTCCTAAAATTCTAGATGATGAAAATGTTTGGCCATAGCTGTATGTACAGCATAAACAGTATGATGAATTCACTGCTGGTACTGTACACAGCTCCATCCTTACTCACTTGGACACAGAAATGCATGCCAGGTGCTTCATGTAAAGAGCAGTATAATACTCATAACTAAATGAATAATACTAATAACTAAATGAATTTGTTTTCCTATATTTAAAATGTGTTGAGATTAATCAAAATGCATTAAATGTATGTGTATACATATATAACGAAATAATAAGTCTGGCATTCCTTATAAAGCAGAGTTACGTTGTTTCTTGTAGTTCTCTGGTGTGACACCCATTTTAGTTATCTTCAGTCTCACTTCCATGTGCCATGCGTCGTGTTTGTATAACTCAGGGCTGGCCAAAGCTGGCGCTTGCACTCCTGGTCTTTGTTCCAACCCTGCTGTAAATTGTTTAATTGTGACAATTAAACTTCCATCCAGACCTTGAAATAGTTAATGATCTCATTTTACCTCCAGGACTGTGATTGGACAGTGATCCCTGTGATCCCTCCCTCACCCCCTTCCCTTCCTCACCTCGCCTTTCCTCACCCTCTTCACTCCTCCCCCCCCCCTCACTCTAATCCCTGTTCTTGACTGAGTCCAGGTTTATCCACAGTGGGCAGCCTGCCCATAGGCCCCACCCTTCCCTGCCGTTGCCTGCCACAGCACAGCCTCCCCGCGGCCTCCCTGAGTGCAGCCAGCAGCTCCCGGTCCCGGAGGAAGTAGAGCAGCGGGTTGGAGGCGGCGCTGAGCACGGCCGAGATGAGGGCGCTGGGGGGGAGCCAGTAGGGCAGTGGGCAGCCGGGGCAGTAGAGCAGCACAGCATTGGTCACGTTGAAGGGCAGGCGAGAGAGCATGTAGAGGCTAAAGAGGAGCCCAGTGCTCCAGACCACGCGCTGCTGCCGCTGGAGGAAGCCCTTCCCCAGGCAGCGGCCCCGGCCGTGCGCCCACAAGGCTCGGAAGATGAGGCAGTACAGCAGGGAGGTGATCACCATGGGCAGCAGCATGCAGCCAAAGAAGATGAAGTAGGTGAGGTACTGCAGAGAGAGCACATTCAGGTACAAGCAGGGGACGCGGCAGGCTGCTGGAGACAGTGCACAGCCCCCAGGGGAGGGGTGAGGCGAGAGCCCAGTGTTAAAGACCATGGGTGAGGGAGAAGGGGAGAGGCTGCTAGCCAGGGTGTAGTTTGTCGTAAGCTGAGCAGAGGCAGTCTGCAGGGAGGTGTAGTTGTTGTAGCCCAGATACGGGATGGAGCTCATTGCAAACCCAGCCAGCCAGCAGAGAGAGATGTGCAGGAGGATGTTGGGTTGGGTCAGTGAGGCTCTGTACCTGGGAAAGAAAAAAGGGAAGAAAGAAGACCTGTTATGGAGATTTGTAACTCCAATCCAAATTGATGCAGAACTTGATCTGTTGTGTGCTGCTGTGTGTTGGACTCGCCTCTGAACAAACCCCAAAGGAGCAAGAGGAAGCATATGCACTGCAGCACACTGAGAAACTGCAAACAATCAAAACAACCATTAATGAATAGTCTGAGGAAGGGGGTTAGTACAGCTGCTCAAGTACATTATTCAGATTGAGCTCTCCACAGAAATCAGGTGCTGTGGGTCATTGCTGTTGATCAGGCTAATTTACCATTTAGATTGAAATGATTGAACAGCTGCTTGAGTTTGTGGTGATTGCTGCTTTTCTTATTCTGTGGAGAACTGCAATCCACACAAACCCAAGCAGCTGTTTCACTCTGAATGGCAGCAATGACCCTCACCTGTGGAGAGCTTGATCTGAATAATCTGTTCCAGTATTGAGTGCAGAAAGGAGGGGGGGCGTTACCTGGTGGGGTGCACCACTATGTACCAGCGGTAGTAGGCAATGAGGATATGATGGAAAGAGGAGGTTATTGCCCAGCTCAGCACAGTGCAGGTCAGCACCAGGCAGGGGTAGAAGGGGGTCCACCACTGCAGGTCTGACAGCACCAGAGCCGGGCCTGCGGTGAGGCACAGCGCTGTGTCGGTTATCCCCATGGAAACCATCACCTGGGCTGTCACATGGACCCGGCGCGATGACCTCAGGATAGCGCGCAGGACTAAGATGTTGAAGATTCCCAGGACCAGCAGAAGCATGATTGACAGAGGCAGGCTGAGCCACAGGAAGAGTTGGAACCCTGGGGAGGGAGCGTGACTTTCGCCCCAGAATGTCTCGTTGTGATTAGTCGACCGTTCCAGGTGAGCTAAAATGGAGTCCATGTGTTTTTTTTTTTTTTACTCAAGACCTGAAATGAAAATGAAGTTGACATGCTGGGTGTCAGTAAATAGGCTTGGATTTGCATAAGGCAGGGAAAATAAGACTTAAATTGCATAGCAGTTTGAGCTATTCCTGGTTTTACTGTATGTTTAATAAGACACACCTGAGCTTCCTTACACACTAGGGCAAGTCAAGCTTGTGCTAAAACTTGGAATGTGTGCAACTGCTATGCAACACGAATCTTATGGTTTCTTTCTTTACAGTAAAACCTATCCACACAGCCCCAGGAATCTGCCCTGGCATGTGCTGTGGGTTCCCTTTCAATTCGAAGATGGCCACCAAACATTTATGGGATACACTCCTGCTTATTGGTAGGTGTCACTGAGCTCTTACTATCAAAGCTGCCAATAAGCCCCCCTTCCCTCGATGACCTCCTCGGTCCCGCCTACCGAGGGAATAAAACCGTCATGCAGGGAAGGATCAACCTCTTAGCCTAGTCGGTGAGCTGTTTTTTCTTTTTTGTTTAAAAAAAAAAAAAAAAAAAAAAAAAAACTTGCGCTGCCGTGGTTACTGCTATTTTACCCTCACAACCTTGCTGTTGTGTGTGTGTGTGTGTGTGTTTTCTTTACTGCCTTGCAGTTTAAAAAAATAAAGTGTAGTATGATTTCCACCGGAACCCAGCTATTTTCTCTATTAAATGTCATTTGCCATGTGTCTGCCCAGTTCTGAATCTTGTCTAGATCATTTTGAATGACCTTTGCTGCTACAACAGTGTTTGCCACTCCTCCTACTTTTGTGTCGTCTGCAAATTTAAATCATTAATGTAGATTAGGAATAGCAGAGGACCTAATACTGATCCCTGTGGTACACCACTGGTTACCACACTCCATTCTGAGGTTTCTCCTCTAATCAGTACTTTCTGTTTTCTACATGTTAACCACTCCCTAATCCATGTACATGTGTTTCCTTGAATCCCAACTGCGTTCAGTTTGAGAATTAATCTTTTGTGCGGGACTTTGTCAAAAGCTTTCTGGAAATCTAAATAAACCATGTCATATGCTTTGCAATTATCCATTATTGATGTTGCATCCTCAAAAAAAACAAGCAGGTTAGTTGGACAAGATCTTGTTTTTCACCTCTAGTACTACATTTTTGAAGAACAGCCATCCTTTTTCTGTGGATGTTTTCTCTGTTTTACTCCAATCTACTTCTGTTAGTCTGTGTTTCATATCTTCATAGTTTGCTTTTCTAAAATTGTAAACCTTAGCTTTAGTCATTACTTTAGGGGTTTTAAAAAGCACTTCAGATGAGACCATGTTGTGGTCTGAGTTTGCCAGTGGTTCTCTGACCTCTGTTTTAGTTATTCTGTCTTCGTTATTTGAAAAGACTAAATCAAGGCATGCCTCCCCTCTACTCTCAGACAACCAAGTTTCTGTAACACCTATCACATCATAGTTACTTGTTAGTGCAGTAGCTTCAAGTTCTAAAATGTTGTTTCTGATACTTCTAGCATAGGTAAATACATTTAATGGTTGTCTTACCTGAGTTGTTGTCCTTGTTTTGATGCGGTCTCCCTTCTGTTTTTTTGTTGATTTCTCCACCCTTCCTTTCTAGTTTAAATGCTTCTGAACCTGTTCAAGGATCTTTTCTCCAAGTAGATTGGTTCCCTTTTTATTTAAGTGCAGTCCATCCCCTCTATACAGATAGTTACCCGCTTTGCCATGGTGACTCTTATTTTTTTACCCACACAGCTTGCTGGGTTTGTGTGTGTGTGTGTGTATTTGTTTCTTTACTGCCTTCTAGTTAGAAATATGTAAATAATAAGCGTGATTCCTCCAAGGAAAACCAGCTCTGCTGTCCCGCTGTTGAGTTGAATCTGCCGGCTTGTTTCAGCCCGCCTACTCGGCGCACTGTTTATAAAAACAAAACAGTCGCACGTGCTGCTGTGGTGGCTGCTATTTTACCATCACAACTTGCTGTTGTCTGTGTCTATATGTGTTTTTCTTTACTGCCTTGCAGTTTAAAAAGAAAAAGTAATAGTAGCGTGATTCCTCTACCGCAGTGGTTTTAAAACTTTTTAGGCCCCGTACCCCTTTCCATAAAAATGTAGTCTACCGCGTACCCCCAACTCAGATAGGGTCATAATATACATAGGAAAACAGAAAAAAATTATTTTCTAATTACTAGGCTTAAGCACTTACTGATGTTAACTGAAAAAAAAAACAAAAAAAAAACAAAACATATATATAATTTAAATGCTTGCCTACAAATGTGATGGATGTGCCTGCTTTATATCACAGATTTCAATAAAACTACACCCTGATTAGTAAACATTGCAGCCCCTAGATAATGGTATGTTATTCTGTATTTTAAAATGAACGAATAGGACTTCGTTACAAAAAAAAATGAAGTGGGTCATTAAAAAGAAAATAAATAAACGGGACTCGATTTGCTGGCTAAGAAAGCACAGGGAAGGAGGAGGGGCTAGAGTTTAGCCAATTAAGGAAAAATGTGGTTAAACTAATTTAAATAAAATATAATTAAAACAAAAAATGTTATGTAAAATTATTTCAAAATCCAGAGCAATAACACCCCGTTCACACTTACTGAGTCGACCTTGGGCCACCTCTGGGCCGCCTCAAAATTTCTGTTCCCAGTTGAGGTTTTAGGGGGCCTAAGTGCGTTCACATATGTGGCTGAAAAGGAAGCCTAAATTGCGCCGAAGTCCTGGAGATCGCCATAGGTTCCATAAAATCCAAGATCCGTGGTGGGTTTATTTCTGGCCTGTTGCTCAGTATTTCCGAGAGTTCTCGGACAAACTTGCAGGTTTTCACCAGAGAACACGGACATAAAGGAGATAGCTGCTTCTGCATCCAGCGCTCAAAGAATATCACAGACATTTGCAGAGCTTTTTGAGATGTTATAGTAGTAAAATAATGACTTGGATCGCATTATTAAGGAGTTAAGGAGTGATAAAACGAGTGATTGGGAGAGTATCCACGTCTATAAAGAGGTATGTGAAAAATACAGAAAATAAGGGGTGAGGCGTGCCTGGAGATGCAGGACTGTCCTTTTGCGATACAACAATACATTTTAAACTTGTTTTACTCTGGGGGAAATTTTTTTTAAAAACAGCCCGTGTGAAAATAAATTGGACCTGACGCACCTGACAAGCGCTGAATAAATGGACCGCTAAGGGTTCATTTCTGCATCGTTCCAGGTGCTACCCCTTAAAACCTACACTGTTTTAATCTACTACGCTCGATCTAGTAGGGTAGTGGTTTGAGCTACGTCACCGCACTGACGCGTTAAGGTCAGCCCAGGGCCTGCGTTGGGTTCACACAGGCAGATAGGCCGGCCCTGAGACGGCATTGGTACTTTAGGCCGCATCAAAAAGGTGGTCTAAATTTCACCCGGCCCAGGGCCACCTTTTCATTTTTTGAGCGTTCACACCTGAGATAAGACAGCCCTGAGCTGGCCTAAACCGCAGATGTGAATTGGGTGTAAGTGGCGAAATGAGTCCAAAAACAGATTATGCTTTTGAAACAAAACTAGGGTTCTAATTTAAAACAAAATCAGAAAGCACTTTTCAACAAAACTTTTTGTTTGAAAGCATTTCTTCCAACTAATGCAGAAGTGTAGAGAGAAAACATTTAGTGAAAGCCTACTTTGGAGATTTGCAATTTGGTTTTTCAACTTCAGAATTCAGCACTACATGGCAATGCCTTGAAGTTGGAATAATGGCAGGATGTACCATTTCTCCACTGGCTTTTACCATAGCAATGGAAGTAATTATTAGGGCATGTCACAAAAACAGCCGGAGTGGGGGACATCAGACCAGAAACAGGAACCAGGAAATAAACGACAGAGAGGTGGAGTTGGGTGGAGTTGAGCGCATGCTTGCGCTCAGCATTTAATGAAAGAACAGAACAATAAATAAAAAGGTTGTAACAAACAATAACACACAGGACACGACACATTCGCCAAAACAAAGAGATGAACAAAACAAACTACACAGACAAACATGGTGAGCAGATATTTTTAATGATTATTATTATTACTATTATTATTACCTCCGTCTCCAATCCCGTTCTCCACTCCGCGAACACACAACCCCGAGTGAGTGAAAACATGCTGCTTTTATGCAGCTGTACCGAGACTCGATTGCTAATCAATCATTCAATTGGAGTTGTGGTACAACTGCACGTGAATTAATAAAGGGCAATCCCTGTGCTCAAATATTATTACTTTTAACTTGCACGTGAAGTGCTGTGCAATCCTCGTGCCTAAATACAAATATACATTTTGAACACTCGTCTTACACAGACCAGTTTATATCCCGTGCACCAAGACACCAACATTAACATATAACACAAAATACACACAGGGGCGGGCACTTTGCCACAGGGCATCAAAATGGGTAGTGGGTAGTGCGTACTGCTGTGACCAGTGACTGTGTATGCGGTTACCTTGACAAAAGTTGAGAAGCTGGAATTTTTAATCAGTTCATACGTCAGGAAATGGTTGGTAAAAGAATACTGCAGCTACCAATCTCTGCTCTAACAGGAGTTTAAGTGCGCCAAATTCCAACTGGAAATGACATTAGTAGATTCACGCAACAAATGCGTAAGGGAGGCAGCACCTGTGTTGAAAACTGGAAGAAAATGGACAGCAAAGAAAGCTGTGGAAGATGCTAAGGCTGCCCTTCGAATCGGAGATATTATTGCATCATCTGCAACATTAAGGCACATTTTGACAGGATGCTAGGTGGGTCTTAACCAAGGATGGTTTACTTGGTGCCATGACCAGGTACTGCAATGTTTGGCCTTAGCATTGGAAGACAAGAGTAACTAGACCAATAAGTTGCCACCAGTTCCATCAAAGCATTACACACAAAAGACCATATTTCTCCATCCAGGAGAGCAACCACCAAGAAAAGGTGTTAAAACCAAGCCTCGCCCAGGACAACTGGAAGCTCCTAGAGACTGGAAGATGCTGGCAGATGTTGGTCAACGGCTTATATTTCCACCTGAGATTGCCACCACTAACCTTCGACCAGACATTGTCTTGTGGTCTGGATTAGCACGCCTTGTTCATCTGGTAAAGTTAACAATGCCATGAGAAGATACTGTGGATGAGGCATATGAGAGGAAGAAGCTTCAGTATGCTCAACTAGCTGCTGAAGCAGAAGAGTGAGGGTGGAGAGTCTGTTTACCCAGTGGAGGTGGGTTGTTGAGGATTTGTGGCACACTGTACAACCCGGTTTCTCAGAGACGTCGGGTTCAGTGGTCAAGAGTTGTGTCGCACAGTGAAGAACTTATCTGAAGCAGGAGAAAGGAGCAGCAACTGGCTGTGGTTGAGACGGAAAGATTCTGGATGGGGATCTCAAGCACAATAGAAAGAAAGCAACGCTGATGTACAGGTAAGTAAGCTGGGCTGAGCTGAGTGGTGGATGGAGGGGGGTGATGCTGGGATGCCAGAATCACTGTTCTCTTGAGGTGTGGTGGGCTAGTCAATGAAACACCGAGAATGGAAGGTGCCCACTTGAAGACCCCAGAGATGTACCCTACTTAGATCAATCCAGACGGTTGTCATGCTGATGCGCTGGGGAGACCACACTGGGTTGATCCCTGGAGCCAGTATCACAGCCGTTGTGTATGCTGATGCACTGGGGAGGCAAAATGAGCTGATCCCTGCAGCCAGCATTACACTTCAGCAATCAACACTAGACAGAAGGATATCTGCATCATCAAATGGAAAACAACGCAAATGGATGGAGATGCAGATGGATCACATTAGTTTACTGCAAAGCTACATCTTAGTTGGTGCTTATCTCGGCGAGAGCCGAGTTCAAATCAGCATGAAGTTCAACATCTACTCTCATGTAATGGAAATCAAACCTGGTTCCCTTTCAATTCAAAGATGGCCACCAAACATAGTTTATGGGATATACGCCTGCCTATTGGTAGGTGTCACTGAGCTCTTGCTATCAAAGCTGCCGATTGGCCCTTTCCCCTTGGTAACGTCCTCAGTCCCACCTACCGAGGGTACGTAACCGTCACGCAGGGGAGACCAGGTTTATGCTAGGTAAACTAACATTTCCTTTCAATTCGAAGATGGCCACCAAAACATTGTTACGGGAAAATGAGTACCAAAGCCATCACGAGGGAGAGAAGAACGACGGCATATGAGGGACGCCTTAGCCCTGCCTGACCACGGTCAACGGTGCGAGCATGCAACCTCAGGACCCTTGTGCCCATTGAAGGCAATGAGGGATCTATCACATTCAGGCGATAGAACCTGGAAAAAGTGTCCGGGGTAGCCCAGCTAACCGCATTACAGATCTCAGCCATGGTGGCACCTCTAAAGAGACCCCATGACATAGCCACACCTCTCGTGGAAAGTGTGGCTGCCCGCCCAGGCGGGGTAAGCCAGCACCATCATACGCAGCCGAGACTGTGCCCTCAATCCAATACAAAAGTCTCTGCTTCGAAAAGTGCTGTCCCATGGTCCATGTCCCATGGCAGACGAAGAGCTGGTCAGACTGACGCAGCGCTCTCATCCTATCCACGTAACATCTCAATGCCCAAAGCGGGCAGAGAAAGTTCAACTTCCTATCCTCCTGCGAAGTAAACTGTGGTGGATGAAAGGACTCCAGTTCCACAGACTGATTAATGTGGAAGGCTGTAACCACCTTGGGGAGGAAAGGATGGTTTGCACGCAGTGACATTCTGCTACTATTATCCCAAATACGCATGCAGGAGCTATGCAGACAGAGCCTGCAGCTCACTAACCAGGTGAAAGCCAAGAGGAAGGCTGTCTTCATTGACAGACACTTCAACTCAATGGAGTATAGAGGTTCAAACGGGGCCTGCGTGAGATCCTCCAGTACAATCTCATGGCTCCATTCAGGGAGAGTAGCTCTCCTAGGAGGGCACAACCGCCAAGTGCCTCTGAGAAACCAGGTAGCCAGGAAATGTGTACCCGGGGAAACTGAGACAATGGGGGCATGGCAAGCAGAAATAGCCGCTAGGTATACCTTCAGGAAGACCTACCAGCCTCAAGCAGATCTTGCAGAAACTGCAAGATGACAGGCATGGGACAAGAGATTGAATAGTGACCATTAGTACGGCACCAATCTTGGAAATGTTTCCACTTATAGGCATACAATGACCAAGTGGAATGCACTCTAGCAATCTGCAGCCTACCCACGACCGTGTCTGACAGCCCTAAGGCTGACCAGCGGTCCCTTTCAGGGTCGTGACCCATAGCTGATGTCTGCCCGGCTGAAATGTGCTTCTCCCCCAACTGCGTAGATCCTGGCGAAGCGAGATCTCCCAGGGTGGGCAGTTCAATAGCAGGCACAGGGTCAAGAAACACCTTGGGGCCACTAGGAGAAGTGATGCCTTCTTTGACCAGACCTTTTCGAGAAAGGCCAGGAGTAATGGCAGAGGCGGGAACGCGTAAGAGCACTCTGGGCCATACGTGGGCTAGGGCATCGACACCGAGTGGACTGCCAAAGCAGTGAAGGGAGTACCACAGGGGCAAAGAGTCTTCTCTGCCGAGGCGAAGAGATCGACCTGCGCCCGAACTGTTCCCAAATGTGCTACACTACCTAAGGGTGGAGCCGCCATTCCGACCGATGCGGACCCTTCCGCAAGAAGAGGTCCGCCGCCCAATTGTCCACTGACATGCGTCGCCTGAAGGGACAGCAGGTTCCATTGGGCCCAAGTCAAAAGCCTGAAGGCAAGTAGATGTAACCCCAGGGATCGAAGGACACCCTGGTGGTTGACATACGCCACCACTGATGTGTTGTCTGTGTAGATCAACGCATGCTCGTTACGCACCACGGATAGAAAGCGATGGAGAGCAAGGAAACCCACCTGCAGCTCCAGCATATTGATATGCAGGGATGTCCAGTGGCCCGACCAAAACCAGCTGACTCCTCTGCCTTCGCAGAGGCATCCGTCATCACTACCCCACGGTTGGAAACTACTCCCATTCGGACTCCTTGGCACAGGTGAGAGGTAGCCCTCCACCAGCGCAGGGTCGCCGAGCACGCAAGACACACTGTTAGCCAACAGTGTCTCTCGCGCTTGGGATGCAGATGGAACACATTGAGCCACACTTGCAACGGGTGCATGTGCAGTAAGCGAGGATGGCATCCATGCACTTTGAAATGTGTGGGGGTAAGGAGAGTCTGACCACATGGAAAACTCAGGGCGTTCCCCTGTAAGGCGGAGCGGAGATACTTCCTGTGCGCTGGACCCATAGGAACGTGGAACACGTTCACTCAGTCAAGTATGATAACCCATTCGCCTGGCCAACAGCCTAGCGAGCTACTTCCGCGTACGGCTCAGCCGTGTATTGAAGCACTCAGGCACCAAGGGTGCAGACGCACTGAGGCACATACGCCACTGTTGCACCGAAGCATCGAAGACACCAAATGTTATTGACATGCTGTGGCGCTAAGCACCGAGGCATGGATGTGTGAAGTCAACACAACCCGGGGTACTGCATAGCATACACTGGCGTGGATACATAGCTCGAGTGACTGCAGTAGGCAATCAGGAGAGCAGTACAGGGGAGCATACGGTAGTGCACCATGGTGCAGAGCAGCGATAAGCTGGTCCTGGAATGCGTGCAGTCACACTACATGGCAGCACATATGGTGTGCTAGAGTGGAGCACAGGCTTAAGGAGCTGCAGCGTTTTAGGCAGGAATAAAAGTGTACTGCTTTTTTTTTTTTTTTTTTACTGCAAAGGCATTAATAGGAAGAAAATACATGCTGATACACACAGCCATTCGGCTATGGGAGAACACATTCACCATGCCAGGCGGGTGACCAAGCATGCCAAGTAGGCGGGCTAAAATAAGCCTGCTGATTCAACTCAACAGCGGGACCCTGCAGAGCTGGGTCGTGGTAGAAGAGTCACGCTGCTACTTTTTGTGTGAGTGTAAAATAGCAGTCACCATGGCAGCGTGTGCGACTGTTTGTTGTTTCTTGTTTTGTTTGTTGTTTTTTTTTTATTAACAGCGCACAGAGTACCGCATGTACCGAGCACCGGCTTACCGCTGGCACCAAGTACCATGCAGTGCCGTGAACCGTGCAGTGCAGTGCACCGAGTACCGTGCAGTGCAGTGCACTGTGCAGTGCAGTGCACCGAGTACCGTGCATTGTGCAGTGCAGTGCACCGAGTACCATGCAGTGCAGTGCACCATGCAGTGCAGTGCACCGAGTACCATGCAGTGCCGTGCACCGTGCAGTGCAGTGCAGTGCACCGTGCAGTGCAGTGCACCGAGTACCGTGCATTGTGCAGTGCAGTGCACCGAGTACCGTGCAGTACCGTGCATTGTGCAGTGCAGTGCACCGAGTACCGTGCAGTACCGTGCATTGTGCAGTGCAGTGCACCGAGCACCATGCAGGGCCGTGCACCGTGCAGTGTAGTGCACCGAGTACCATGCAGTCCCGTTCACCGTGTAGTGCACCGAGTACAGTGCAGTGCACCAAGTACCATGCAGTGCAGTGCACCGTGCAGTGCAGTGCACCGAGTACCGTGTGCACCGTGGTAACGAAGTAGCACGGGCACAGTCTTACACACCGCGGTATTTAATAAACACTGAGGCAGCTGTACAATGGTGTCTACCCTGACCGTGTGGTCACACACCTGAGCAGCGCGTAGCGTACAACAGGGGAACAGGGCCGAAGCTGCGGCGGACAATTAACTTGTACAACACAGGAAATCACAATACAATATTACAATACAGCAGTAGAGATGGGGGAGAGCACACTGTCTGTTGGATTGTAGCCTACACACATGGTGAAAGGCCATTGCAGCCTCCGTATGTCTCAACTTAACAACAGGGCAAGCCTCGGTGAGGAGTACATGGCTGGTCTGGCTGTAAACAGCCGTGCTGCAGCTAGTCCTCTGCTTAAGCATGGGGATGCACAGCTGCAATCAAAACAACAAGGCCCGACTGGCAGCCCACAGGCGGCTGGTGGGCTAACTCAACAGCGGGGACAAGGCAGACCCAGCCCCCTGGAGTACCAATGCTCTTCCAAGTAAGAAAGGGGTGAAAAACACAATAATAGTCTTAATATTAGTACTTGCCTGCAATCGACTAACAGATGGCAGGAGAGAAGCAGCCTGACGTGTGGAGTGAGCAGGTGCTAATAGTAAGAAACAGAAAAAAAAGACTACGAATTAAGAGTCACTGATTCCCGGAAAGCGACAAAGCCAGCTTTCAGCACAAAGTGCAAGGGAACTAGCAGTAAGTTCAATGCGGCACTTTTTAAGTAATAATAAGGGGTTAATGCATCACAGAGGTCTTACCGTACCAACTACAGAAGCGAAGAGAGCGAGTCTCCCCTGCGTGATGGTTATGGCAGGACCGAGAACGTCACCGAGGGGAGAAGGCCTATCCGCAGCTTTGATAGAAAGAGCTCAGTGACACCTACCATTAGGCAGGTGTATATCCCATAACGATATTTTGGTGGCCATCTTCGAATTGAAAGGGAACAGATGGAGCATTTTGCATAAAAACTATTTAAAATTTACAAATACAGGCATCTTTTGAAAAAATCTGGTAGCATCCAGAACTATGTGAATATTGAATAACACATTAAATATGTGTGTTTTGTTATTTATTTAACTCGAATGTAATGGTTTATCACTTGAGCTGGACATTTAAAATGCTATATGTGTCTTGTGCAGTATCGAATCCAGCCAGAATAAGCACATTTTTTGAAGTGAATATTTCCAAAAACTAAATTTGATTAAAGTAGGAAGGTGACATTTATATCAAGCAGTCAAAAATGACTTTTAGCAAAATGCTTACATGTTAGTGTTTAGTGCAGTCGTCTGTTCATGTTAATCAGCTGCCAGACAGCTTGTTGATGGGCAGTCGCTGTATGATATGAACACACTCAATAGGTCTGGAGTAGGAAATCCAATTCCAGACACTTCCCAATCCAGGAGTTCAGGATTGATTATTATTTTTATTTATTATTTTTTTAAATCCGTGATTCCATTTTTATTTTAATAATAATAATAATAATAATAATAATAATAATAATAATAATAATAATATTGTGCTTTTTGCTTTTATTAGCCTAATAATTAGCGGTGTATATGCGTAGGCTAATGCAATTACTCAGCAAAGGAGTTCTTCAACGAATTAGTCAAAAAACATATAAAGCATTGCAAGTAAAGATAACACAGTTGTGTACACTCCAGCTCCAGTGCAGTGATTTCACTGACTAAGTAGGGCTGCACAGCTGCCTGCTAAACTCAATAATGCTGTTAGTTAAAAACATAAACTTAGATAAAACACACTGAATTGATTAAACTAAACTACAAACACTGAACATTTAAACTCCAGAAAACAAACCTACCTAGTAAATACTACACATTTTTAAAAGAAGCAACATCATACAATGATATTTTTTTTTCTTTTTAGCCTAAAGACTGCAGAACCACCGCCCTGCTATTTAAATATGTAATTTAGCCATGTGTGCGCTCAACACTCACTCACTGTCAGCAGCCGCTTCGGTGTTTATAGTTAACCTCGCCCAACAGAAAGGAAACGTACACCAGTACGGCTGTGGTTTTATTTCAAAGGAGATTCAACATTGTTAATTCGATTGCTAAGTCGCAAAGTACTACAATGTGGTAATAAATAAATAAACCTGAGGGGCGCTGGAGTACCCTCATAGGTACACGTACCCCAGTTTGAAAGGACCTAGTTCTGCAGGGTCCCGCTGTTGAGTTGAATCAGCAGGCTTATTTTAGCCTGCCCATTTGGTGCGCTTTTTCACCCGCCTGGCATGGTGAATTTCTTCCATAGCTAAATGACTGCGTGCATCAGCCTGTATTTTTTTCCTATTATTGCCTTTGCAGTAAAAAAAAAAAAAAAAAAAAAAAAAAAAAAAAAGAAGCAGAACACTTTTATTCCTACCTAACATGCCGCAGCTCCTTGAGCCTGTGTTCCACTCTGGCATACGCTGTGCGCTGTCACATTTTGTGACTGCACGCGGTCCAGGACCAGGTTATCGCCACTCTGCACCATGGTGCAGCACCGTGCGCTCCCCTGTACTGCTCTCCTGATTGCCTACCACAGCCACTCGAGCCTGTGTATCCACCCCGGTATATGCTATGCGCTACCCTGGGTTGTGTTGACTTCACGCGGTTAAGGCTGGGCGCCTCTCAGTGCTTCGGCGCCCTCGGTGTTTAGATGCTCCATGCCTCGGTGCTTAGTGCCACAGCATGTCAGTAACACATGCACTCGATGCCCCCAATGCTTCGGTGCGCTATTAGTGTATTCTACCTCACTCAGTGTCCTCGGTGCATGAGTGCTTCACTACAGGGCTGAGCCGTACATGGCGTTGGGAGCCCTAACCAGGCAGCAAGCTCAAGCCCTCGCTGTGGTCACAGTTCAGCCGATAACACCGGGCCCAGAGCTGACCCCGCCTGTATTGGTGGTCATCCCGAATGTTACAGAACCGGATTTCAGCTTTGCTGAGGAGGACCTCATGCAACAGTGGCTCCTTCCTTCAATAGCAGCACCTACCTCCCTTGACCATTACATTGGACCAGCGATTGAGGAATTGCTGCAGCGCTCCCACTGAGAATGCAAGAAGAGAACAAGATGCTGGCGTCCGCTGTACTCACCAGGCTGTCTGGCCCGGTGAATGGTTTATCAGATTGGACCGAAAGAACGTGGATTCCACATTCCTATGGGCCCAGCTCACAGGAAGTATCTCCTCTCCACCTTACAGGGGAGTGTCACAAAGACGGCCGAAGTGGGCAGTGTCAGAACCAGGAAAGGAATACACACAGACAGGACGGATGAATTGAAATGATGAGATGCTTGCTTGCGTCGGTTTATTGTAAATAAAAGGGTTCTAAACAGACAAAAGGCAGGACACGGCACAATCGCCAAAATAAATAGATAAACAAAAAAACGGACTATACTTAACAACACGGCGCACAGACAGACACACTGACAAACACGATGAGTTTTAAATACACAAGTATCATGCTGGTCCCACCAGCACGCAAAGCAATTTTTATTAAATTTCTCCTCCTCTCTCTTCTCTCTCCAGTTCTCCACTCACCGAACACCCAACCCAGAGTGGGTGAAAACATGCTGCTTTTATGCAGCTGTTCCAAGACTCGATTGCTAATCAATCATTTAATTGGAGTCTCGGTACAACTGCACGTGAATTAATAAAGTGCAGTTCCCCGTGCTCACATATTATTACTTTTTACTTGCACGTGAAGTGCTGTGCAATCCTCATGCCTAAATACAAATATACATTTTAAACTCTCGTGTTATACAGATCCGTTTATATCCCGTGTACCAATGACTATACACCAACATTTAACACACCACACGCAACATATAACAGAAAAATACACACAGGGATGGGCACTTTGTTACAGGGAGATACTTGAGTTTTCAGTGCTGTGACTCAGCTTCTCCTTACCCCCATATCCCCCCAGCGACCCGCACATTTTCAAAGTGTACAGATGCCATCCTGGCTCCCTTGTAGCTGCAAGTGATCAGGGTGATGAATTATCTGGATGATTGGTTGATCTGCCCAATCGCAGGAAGGAGCTATTTGTGATGAAGCGTCTGTTTGAGGCTGGGTCTCGCCCTCAATGACGGCAGAGCCAATTAGTAGCAGCTCTCCAGCACCAACTCTCCCTGTTTCGACATGGATTGAGAGTGTCCCTTGTCTTGTGCCAGAAACTACTGGGACTGATGGCCGCAGCAATATCAGCCACCAAGCTGGGCTTACTGCGCATGTGCCCACTGCAAGCGTGGCTCAATGTGTTTCACCTGCATCTGTGATGGCATTTGTCAACCACCAGGGTGGCCTTCAGTCCCCGGGGTTGCTTCGCCTCGCCTTCAGGCTTTTGACTGGCCCAGAGGAACCTGCTGTCCCTTCAGGTGACGCATATCCCGGGCGTGGACAATTGGGCAGCAGACCTCCTCTCGAGGGAGGGTTCTCACCCGTCTACGAAGCCCCAGTCATAAAGACACGCTGCACACAGACCATGACCAGTACGGTAGCGATTGAGTAAAGTCCAATCTTGTCATGGCAGGTCAAAGCCGGGCGGGAGGTCTGTTGGGTCGGCAATGAGGAATTGGTTCCGAGTGTCACTCTAGAACCACTCCTCTTGCCACTGGGTTGTTGATGACCAATCAGGGTCAGGAAGTGACAGCCAGACTGGGCATCTAGATTCCAGACGCATCTTTGGTGGATGAAGGATAAAGTCATGCAATGGTAGTGCCAGGTTATTCTGGATCTTGTTGACGATTTTGACCACTGCTTCCTTGCGCCGAATGTGTGGAGGTGTGATGTTGCTCAGCACCGGTAGCCACTGGACCGGAGTTGAGTGAAAACTGCCGGAGATGGTCTGCATTACAGAGTTCAGCTGAGTGTCAATTTACTTTGCATGCGAACTGCGACTCCAGACTGGGGCACAGTACTCAGCTGTTGAGTAGCAGAGAGCAAGAGCTGTGGACCAGAGGACCGGTGTTCGTGCTCCCCACGATATGCCGGCCAATATACTCAGCAAGCTGTTTCATGCGCAGACATTCGCGGCTGTCTTTATCAGGTGGTCGTGGAATGTCAGTGAACGATCCAGGGTAACACTGAGGTAAACTGGGCTGTGATCACACTTAAGCCATTTACCATCTAGGACTACATTCAGTTCCCATGAAGCACTTGCACTGCTGAGACAGTTTTTGTGATGCTTGGTTGGAGTCGCCACGTTTTGCAGTAGTCTGATAAGACTTGATCATATGTACTAATGGGGGATTTCAACTTCCCCCAAATAAAATGGGAAAACCCGGTGGGTAGCGCGAAGGATGAAATAGAAATGGTGGAAATGACAAATGACTGCTTCCTAACACAATTTGTCAAGGCACCGACTAGAGGGGAGGCATGCCTTGATTTAGTCTTTTCAAATAACGAAGATAGAATAACTAAAACAGAGGTCAGAGAACCACTGGCAAACTCAGACCACAACATGGTCTCATTTGAAGTGTTTTTTAAATCATCAAAAGTAAAGACTAAAGCTAAGGTTTACAATTTTAGAAAAGCAAACTATGAAGGTATGAAACAGAGACTAACAGAAGTAGATTGGAGTAAAATAGAGAAAACACCCACAGAAGAAGGATGGTTGTTCTTCAAAAATGTAGTACTAGAGGCGCAAAACAATTATATCCCTAAAGTAGACAAATCTAAATGTAAAACTAAATTGCCAAAATGGTTTAATAGATCAATTAAAAAAAATATTCAGCGAAAAAAGGCACTTTACAGAGCATTAAAAAAAGGACCAAAAAGAAAGTACACAGAAAGAGTACACAGAACTGCAAATGCAAGTCAAAAAGGAAGTTAGAAAGGCCAAGAGAGAAATAGAAATGAACATTGCTAAGGGAGCTAAAACCAATTCCAAAATGTTTTTCCAATATTACAACAGCAAGAGAACATTCAAAGAGGAGATTAAATGTTTAAGAGATACAAATGGCAAAATCGTAGAGGAAGAAAAAAAAATAGCAAATATATTAAATGATTACTTTTCACAAGTTTTTACAAAGGAAGATACTGACAACATGCCCCACATGTCATCCAGTTCCTATCCAGTTTTAAATAACTTTAGCATAACTGAGGCAGAAGTGTTAAAGGGACTAGGAGCTCTTAAAATAAACAAATCCCCTGGGCCGGATGAGATCCTCCCAGTAGTACTCAAAGAAATGAAAGAAGTAATTTACAAACCGCTAACCAAGATCATGCAGCAGTCTCTTGACACAGGGGTTGTACCGACAGACTGGAAAATTGCAAACGTAATACCGATCCACAAAAAGGGAAACAAAACTGAACCAGGTAACTACAGACCAGTAAGCCTGACTTCTATTATATGCAAACTTATGGAAACTATAATAAGATCCAAAATGGAAAATTACCTATATGGTAACAGGGTACTGGGAGACAGTCAACATGGTTTTAGGAAAGGGAGATCGTGCCTAACTAACTTGCTTGATTTTTTTGAGGATGCAACATCGATAATGGATAATTGCAAAGCATATGACATGGTTTATTTAGATTTCCAGAAAGCTTTTGACAAAGTCCCGCACAAAAGATTAATTCTCAAACTGAACGCAGTTGGGATTCAAGGAAACACATGTACATGGATTAGGGAGTGGTTAACATGTAGAAAACAGAAAGTACTGATTAGAGGAAAAACCTCAGAATGGAGTGTGGTAACCAGCGGTGTACCACAGGGATCAGTATTAGGTCCTCTGCTATTCCTAATCTACATTAATGATTTAGATTCTGGTATAGTAAGCAAACTTGTTAAATTTGCAGACGACACAAAAGTAGGAGGAGTGGCAAACACTGTTGCAGCAGCAAAGGTCATTCAAAATGATCTAGACAAGATTCAGAACTGGGCAGACACATGGCAAATGACATTTAATAGAGAAAAGTGTAAGGTACTGCACGCAGAAAATAAAAAATGTGCATTATAAATATCATATGGGAGATACTGAAATTGGAGAAGGAATCTATGAAAAAGACCTAGGAGTTTTTGTTGACTCAGAAATGTCTTCATCTAGGCAATGTGGGGAAGCTATAAAAAAGGCTAACAAGATGCTCGGATACATTGTGAAAAGTGTTGAATTTAAATCAAGGGAAGTAATGTTAAAACTGTACAATGCACTTGTAAGACCTCATCTTGAATATTGTGTGCAGTTCTGGTCACCTCGCTATAAAAAAGATATTGCTGCTCTAGAAAGAGTGCAAAGAAGAGCGACCAGAATTATTCCGGGCTTAAAAGGCATGTCATATGCAGACAGGCTAAAAGAATTGAATCTGTTCAGTCTTGAACAAAGAAGACTACGTGGCGACCTAATTCAAGCATTCAAAATTCTAAAAGGTATTGACAGTGTCGACCCAAGGGACTTTTTCAGCCTGAAAAAAGAAACAAGGACCAGGGGTCACAAATGGAGTTTAGAAAAAGGGGCATTCAGAACAGAAAATAGGAGACACTTTTTTACACAGAGAATTGTGAGGGTCTGGAATCAACTCCCCAGTAATGTTGTTGAAGCTGACACCCTGGGATCCTTCAAGAAGCTGCTTGATGAGATTTGGGATCAATAAGCTACTAACAACCAAACGAGCAAGATGGGCCGAATGGCCTCCTCTCGTTTGTAAAATTTTTCTTATGTACTTCTTCCTGCTCTGAAACCTGCTTGTTCAATTGGGAGGATCCGCTCAACATTTGGGGTGATGCGTTTAAGGATCACCCGCTCCAGGACCTTGTAGCATACTGAAAGTAGTGATATAGGTCTGTAACTTGCTGTGACTCAATGGTCCTTACCCGGTTTCAGGATAGCGATGACTTTTGAGCATCGCCAAACTCGTGGCATGCGGCACTCTGACAGGACATGCATTAGAAACCCAGCCAGCCATGACCTTACCCGTGATCCTAAATGCTTCAGGAATTCTGGGGGAATGTTGTCATAGCCCATGGCGGTTCCAGATTTCATTCTATTCAGAGCTTCTGCCAATTCAGCAGGTGTGACTGGATTAACTGTGACCTGACCACTATTCCTTCGGTGGAGTTGGCGCCACTCGTCTCTTACACATCTCTTCCATTGTTTCTCGAGAGGTGCTTTGCCAACCTCTATCAGGTGAGTGGCCACCTGGTTTGCCGTCACTCCTGGTCGGCTACATGAAGGAGGTTTCTGGGATGCACCAAGTCGGCGGATCAAGTTCCATGCCTTCCTGCTTGAGTGGGTGAAATCGAGGTTACTTGTCGATTCCTCCCAACGCGCTGTTCTGGCTGCATCCAGTGATTCCAACAATTGGTCCGCAATCTCTGGGTTTCCTGAATCTTCGTACTCTTTCAACAGAGCCTCACATTCATCGTCCAGGCATGGGATGTACACGGGTCTTCGGCCTCTTGGAACTGATGAAGTTGCTGCTTTGAAGATTGCTTGACGGAAGTGGTTATACGCCTCTTCAACCGGAATGATGCTAAGTGGAATCGTTGGAATGCTGCAGTCGGCTATCTCACTAAACTTCTCCCAGTCTGCCTTTCTAAAGTTCCAACGAAGCTTGTTTGAGCTGAGGATTGTTCGTAGGCACAGACCGATATGTATCATTGATGGTCTGTGCTGGGAATGTGGAATGTCACTGAGGATCATTCTGGCAAAGGTTGGGAACGATCATTCATAGTGTTCGCCCAACATAAGTCCAGTGAGTAGTCTTTGGACCAGCGGGCTGAGTGGAAGGAACCTGGTTGTTTTGGGTCATATGACAGGATAAAGTCATTTCTGGCAGCCCAAGTAACAAGGCTGTCATTGTCATTGGATACGTCCTCATATCCCCAGTCTGAGTGGTGGCTGTTGAAATCCCCCACGTAGATAGCGGGGTGACGAAGCACCGGTAGAACTTGACTGTCCCAGTTGGCACTCGGAGGCTTGTAAACATTAGCAATTTGAAAACCTCAGACTTCGATGATGTCGCAAAAAGTGGTGAACGAAATGAACCGAACATCGGCGACGTCAGCAGAGTGTCACTGAATGCAAACCCTGCTTTCCTCTCCAAGGTATTTACAGCCTTCCACATGAATCAGTCTGTGTAACTGGAGTCCTTTCATCCACCATCGTACTTCGGAGGAGGATAGGAAGTTGAATTTCCTCTGCCCGGTTTGGACATTGAGATGCTACGTGGATAGGACGAGAGCATTTCGTCATTCTGACCAGCTCTTTGTCTACCACGGGACACGGACCCTGAGACAGCCCCTTCCGAAGCAGCGACTGTCGCATTGGATTGCGGACACTGTCTCGGCTGCGTATGATGGTGCGGGCTTACCCCCTCCTGGGCGGTTAGCCGCACATTCCACGAGAGGTGTGGCTACGTCATGGGCCCTCTTAGAGATATTTCTTATTACCTTCAATGGGCACAAGGGTCCTTGAGGTTGAACGCTCGCACCGCTGACCTTTGGTCAGACAGGGCTAAGGCGTCCCTCGTGTTCTTCCCATTCTTCCCTCCCTCGCGACGGCTCTGGTATTTGTTTTCCCATAAACGACGTTTGGTGGAACGTTAGTTTACCTACCATAAACCTGGTTCTCTGAAAGAGAAGATGGCCACCAACCGCAAGGTCGCGTCGTCGTCATCACGGTTTTGTCGCAAAAAAAGGTCGATCCTTCCCTGCATGACAGTTTTACTTCCTCAGTAGGCGGGACCGAGGAGGTCATCGAGGGAAGGGGGGCCTATCGGCGCTTTGATATACGAGCTCAGTGACTCCTACCAATAGGCAGATGTGTATTCCATAAACAATGTTTGGTGGCCATCTTCTCTTTCAGGGAACCAGGTTTACGGTAGGTAAACTAATGTTCTGCTCTGTTGTCAAAGAGACTGTACTAACCAGCCCTCAATCTCTGGTATTTACACAGCAATGCAGGGCTATATATTAAATACTCGTATATAAGATATTATATTTAGAGGGGAAAGGGTTTAATTGTATTTTAGGAAGTCTCTTGATTGGGAAAGCCGTATAAACAATTTTACAGTTATTAATCAATTATCTGATTAATGGAACGACCTCCCCCAGCCCCCATATTAAAGTGTACCAGAGAATGAAATACACTTTTAGCTTGATCAGAGGGAGCCACGTGACACAAGAAACCTGTAATGTATCACAGTAAAGATTAAGGTATCATTTATTCAAATATTGCACCTACCTTGACAATCCGGAAGCAGGTAGTCTTGTATTCCGAATCTTGACAGATACAATATTGTCCACAATAGCTGGGTCAGTCGTGTCTCCTGTGCTTTTCAGAATTATAACCCAAGCCAAACTATTCAGAGACCTTTTCTGAAATCTCCTGGGTTCGTGCAAACAGGTCGAGTTACTGAATAAAAAAGAAACGAAAATAAGTGTTGTAGTTTCCAAACGGTTTGAGAAATAAATAAATAAATAAATAAATATTTGACCCTTGCTTCAAACTAAATGTAACTAATGAACTGCTTCTTAAATCTTCTCTGAAATACAGCTGAATATTGTCAGATCTGTTTGAGGAGGATCTGGTACTATATAGGTGAGTTGTATTTATTTGTAGTAAGACGATTTGTAAAAAAAAAAAAAAAAAAAAAAAAAAAAAAAAAAAGGCTTAAAATGACGATTGTAGTTTAAATACAGTTTCAAAACGTGTTGGCAATTTCTTGCAAATAGTACATTTTTTTCAGTTATGAACAGCTTTCGAAAAAGTTTCTAGCTTCAATAGGAAAGACAAAAAAGCATCTTAACTAACGGATTTCTAATACTGCCTTTGTACCCACGAGCAGACTCACATCTGTGCAATCACAAAATGTACGACTTGTATATTTTTCTTGAGCTGCCAGCACGTCGCAAATGCAATGTCTATTTCTATCAAGCCTGTACCAGCAGTCAGGAGGAGGGACGATAGATGCTGGGAAGTGCGCTTCACGCAGCAATTTAAACACGAAGCGTCCATACAGTACACAGTACATATTATTTCATTGTAAGACGTGCTTGTGTGATTTATACAGTGAAAAGGACATTGTACTGTGTAATATAGACAGATACGCGTTAAACACACAAACACCGCAAACACACACACAGAAAAAAATACACGCTAACAGATACACACCTACTCAAGACAAAGACACTGACACAGTATCGTGTTTAATTTCAATAGGCTTGCTGTTGCTTGTTATTGTTTTAGTTCATGCACTGAGTATTTCTTTGAAATCATGTCATGTCATTTCCACTCCTCCATTGTGTCCCCTCTATCTGAAACTCGCTCAGTTTGCTTTGCAGATGTTTAACACTAGTATCAGTTGAATAGGTTGATGTTTTAGGCTTCACTGCGTGCGAATAAAGAAGTCGAGTCTTTCATGGTAAGCAGCGTAAATAAAATCCCATTATGGGATTTAAAAATAGCAAATAACATTATATCCAATGTGTATCTGAGTCTCCTGTGACCGCAAACCCGTCACAGGATATCATTATTTCAAATTAAAGGGCATTTTATTAAGCAACTGAGAAGTGTGTGTGTGTGTGTGTGTGTGTATATATATATATATATATATGTACAGTGCCTTGCAAAAGTATTCAGACCCCTGACCAATTCACTCATATTACTGAATTACAAATGGTGCATTGAAATTTCGTTCTGCAATATTTTATTTTAAAACACTTAAACTCAAAATCAATTATTGTAAGGTGACATTGGTTTTATGTTGGGAAATATTTTTAAGAAAAATAAATAACTGAAATATCATGTTTGCATAAGTATTCAACCCCCACACATTAATATTTGGTAGAGCCACCTTTCGCTGCAATAACAGCTTTAAGTCTTTTGGGGTAAGTATGTACCAGCTTTGCACACAGTGTCGGAGTGATTTTGGCCCATTCTTCTTGGCAGAGTTGCTCCAGGTAGTTCAGGTTGGTTGGACGACGCTTGTGGACCTCGATTTTCAAATAGTGCCACAGATTCTCAATGGGATTGAGATCAGGACTTTGACAGGGACTGTAGGACATTCACCTTTTTGTTTTTGAGCCACTCCAATATTGCTTTGGCCTTGTGCTTGGGATCAGAGTCCTGCTGAAAGGTAAATTTCCTCCCAAGCTTCAGTTTTTTAAAGGACTGAAGCAGATTCTCTTGCAGTATTTTCCTGTATTTTGCTCCATCCATTCTTCCTTCAATTGTAACAAGATGCCCAGTCCCTGCTGATGAGAAGCATCCCCACAGCATGATGATGTCACCTCCATACTTCACTATAGGGATGGTGTGTAAGGCAGTGTTAGGTTTGCGCCACACATAGCTCTGAGTTTTGGCCAAAAAGCTTTGTCTTGGTCTCATCTGACCACAAAACCTTTTCCCACATTGCAGCTGGGTCACTCTCATGCTTTCTGGCAAACTCCAGACGTGCTTTCTGATGGTACTTTTTGAGTAACGGCTTCTTTCTTGCCACCCTCCCATACAGGCCAGTGTTATGCAGAGCTCTTGATATGGTTGACTGGTGCACCATTACTCCACTCCCAGCCATTGAACTCTGTAGCTCCTTCAAAGTGATTGTTGGCCTCTCTGGCTTCTCTCACAAGTCTCCTTCTTGTTTGAGCACTGAGTTTTGAGGGGTGACCTTTTCTTGTCAGTGCCTGGGTGGTGTGATGCAGCTTCCATTTCATGATTATTGATCCAACTGTGCTCACTGGGATATCCAAACACTTGGATATTATTTTGTACCCTTTCCCTGATCTATGCATTTGTATTACTTTATCTCTAACTTCTGTAGAATGCTCTTTGGTCTTCATTTTCATTCAGATTCACAGCCTTACCAATGATCCTTCAACAGTGGGGTTTTTATCCAGAAAATGTGACAGAAACGATAATGGTTCACAGGTGAAGGCAATTGCAAGGTAATTGTGCCCTCATTAGGGCAACTTCTTTCATCAGTGCAAACTGGGAGCTTCCACAGCACATGGGATGAATACTTATGCAAGCAAGATATTTCAGTTTTTTATTTTTCTTAAAAATATTTCCCAACATAAAACCAATGTCACCTTACAATAATTGATTCTGAGTTTCAGTGTTTAAAAATAAAATATCAAACAGAACGAAATTTCAATATATCATTTGTAATTCGGTAATATGAGAGAATTGGTCAGGGGTCTGAATACTTTTGCAAGGCACTGTGTATGTATATATATATATATATATATATATATATATATATATATATATATATATATATATATATATATATATATATAGTGGAAAGATTGTCGCTACTCACGATGTTCGTTGCCCCTTTAAAAAATAGACCCAGGACTCAGAAATTGATTTTTAAAGCAATGACGCGCACTTTTTAATAAACACAAATGAAATTAAACAAACAGAAATAAAACACCTAGCTCTCTCTTGGAGCTGTAACTAACATTAACGGGAACCTAACTAAACATTCAGGACAGCTAAGCCGTTTACCTGACACACCAAAACTTAAACTCACGCTGGCTTCACTCAGTACTTCACCTTCACTACGACTGGACACACACGGACACGCAGTCGGGCTCTTCACCTAGCAGCCCCGATCAGTCTGGCTGCCTCTCTTAAATACCCTGCACCTGGCGCTAATTTATGATTAACACCAGGTGCAGGGGATTAACTAAATCATTAAACAATTAAAACAATTCAAAACCCTTAGCCCAATTCACCCACAGTGCATTCTCACATGGATTTAGCAGGGAGGAATTTTAACCCCCTCCCTGCTATCTTACAATATATATATATATATATATATATATATATATATATATATATATATATATATATAAATAATTACATGAGCTTCAGTGAGTTACAGGAAAATAATTTCATCCAGGATGCCTGTGACGTCATAAATTTCGACACCAAAGTTCGAGTAATTTATAAACTGTAACGTAAACCCGAGATAGAATTGTACAGGTTTTTTTTTTGTGTGTGTTTTTATTTTTTTTTTAAACAGTGTTTTTAGGGGCGTTTACATAGGAGCAGTTGTTTTCAATGTGATCACGCGCAGCGGCAGAGGGAAGCGGCGCGCAGGAGATAAAATATTTTCAACTTTTTCCGGCAGCGCTGTGACGTAGCCTATCAAGGGAAAGTAGGAGGCTCCTTTGCGAGGAAGAAAAAAAAAACAATATAAAAGGAGTAAAAGGTCGTGGTTATGATTTTTGATTTTCCAGAGTTGTATAATACAACGGTAAGTAGGTTTGAAATCTGCCTTCATCAAACCAGAGCTCCTGTATCAGCTGATGATATTCGCCATACCCTTTTCTTTTCTTGAGGATGTCATGGGCCCGGAGCAATCTTATTATTTTTTTTTCTCCGGTAGAGCAGGGTGTTCGAAATATATATTTAATATTGTATTACTTCAATTTGACACTGATGCTTTTATTTTAAATTGATAAAAAAAAAATGACTGTGGCTCTTAAGAGGGCGGCCGTTATACAAGGGGAACCTTTATTAATAATACTAGAATTTTCAAATGCTGCAATATTTCGCAGTTGCTTATTTTCTGTAATACGGTATCCTACAAGTATGTAGTATCATGTGTGGCTAACCTTCTTTGACTACAGTACATTTATTAGTGACAGTTACCGAGAGCCTATTAGGTGGGAGTTGGAAGGTCAGGGAGTACTGTACCAGCGAATCAGTAGTGTGTATTGGTTATTAAGGGGCGGGACAATGTTGGTGTGGCAGTTAAATTCAAGAGTGTGACATAGATGTTTTTTGCACCAAAAATTACCTCAGAATATCATTTTTATTTCTGTAAAAACAACAATATATCCTACGCAGTTGTTTTCTTTCTCACTGCAACTTGCTTGTTTGTAATTTCTCTGCAAGAGAAACCGAAACAAAATCTTCTCATAGATAGTAAGCACATTGTTTTTATTTGTAAGGGATTGACTACAGGAATTACAATTGAACTAAAAACAAAACAACAAAACCGCCTATAATAACTTCAGAATGACTGCTGTTCTGTAAGTAGTGTGAGCCGTTATATTGAAACTAGCAGTAAGTGCAATATTTTGTTAGTGTATGTATATTAATTTGTACCTTAATAGCTCTCATAGCTGGAGAGAGGAGAGAGAATGCTGGGAGAAAATGAGAGAGGAGTTGGGTTGCGCGGGAGACGTGGTAGAGCGCAGATCGTTCCAACTGCACCGTTACTTTTATTACTTTATTACTGTAATCATACCACAGTTTATATAGTATCTGCTGACCAATTACTTTGTGTGTTTCTACTGTTACTAAGCAGAGTCACTGTTCAATAAAAACTTACCAAGAATGTAAGAAAGATCAAGCGCATGGCCTGTTTCTTTTGTCCATGCTACTGTTCCCTGAAAACCAAAGGTAACCCACGGCCTTACAGTAGTTTATCTTACATTTTCTTTCAGAACTGTATGACTTAAAATGAAATGTGCTTAATATGTGTGTGTACATTAGTTTGTAATTTATACGCTAGATTGAGGCTCCCATCTCTTTGGGGGCGTTACATGTAAATAGTGTTGCGCGTTTAGTAAAAAATATTGTTTTTTTTTTTACATAGATAGCATACACGTTTACGAATGGGGCTTCCCCACTTAGTTTTTTTAGAATTACAAAGAATTTAATCTTTTTATAAATATATATATATATATATATATATATATATATATATATATATATATATATATATATATATATATATATATAGTGATGGAGTGTACATTCCAGAACAATCTTGGTCAGCTGTGAGGCCATGGCTGTGAGGAATGCACACTCCATCTGCGTAAAGGTTGTATGGATGGGATCAAAGGAAACTAAAACAATAAAATGTGAAGACAACATAAACCAACTGGCTAGTAAACAAACTAGGAAATAAACTAATGGGTTTAAAAGCAAAATTATAGTTAAATAAATTAATGCAAATTGGTTCCCACAGTGTGATGTTGTATGTTAAACTACAAATTTGGGTTTATGTTATGTTTTGTTAAAAGAGGAAAAAAGGTATTATGTTAGAAACGTTATATGAAGGTTTTAAGAACCTGGGAAACATACTGAGGTCAACAGGGATTAGCAATTGACCTTAATTGTGTAATTACCTGATTGCCTAGGAGTTAAAACTGGTAAAGCTGAGATGGTCTGGGAAAAGAGAGAGGAGAGATCAGGAGAAGACACCAAATGGTGAGGTAACGGAGAACTTTAAAGTGAGCGGCGACTTTATTTTCAGGGTAAGCAGAATTAGCCTGCCTCTGCTTAGTTTGGAGAGAGAAAAAATAAGTGTTTAGTTTAGGACCCGAAAACGGGGTAGGTTGTGTTTCTTTTTTTCTGATTGTTTTGTTTTCCAATAAAACCACGCTCCGGCCTGTTTCACTGTTAGAACAGCTTTTGTTTGGATTTATTCAAATATTCTACACAACACAATGTCTTTAACCTGGTAGACGACAGCGAATTCTTCACATATGGTACCAGAAGTGGGGCTTGCATAAAGCCCCAGAGAAATGGAAGAGATTCTACAGAGTTCTGCAGGCTACCACTGCACAGCAACAAGCCACAGCTGTTCTGCAAGAAAATAACCAAATTATGGCAGAACAAGCCGCACAGGATCGTCTCGAATGGCGTGCCGTGTTTCAACAGCTGGGTGCTTCTCAATTGACCAGAGAGCCAGCAGCTGCGGTCACGCCCCTGGTATGAGCCAGTCACTTTCTACAGAAAATGACTGCAGCGGATGACGTGGAAGCCTACCTGCTGGTGTTTGAGAGGACGGCTCAGCGAGAGACCTGGCCGGTCAGACAGTGAGCAGGTATCGTTGCCCCCTTCCTCAGTGGAGAAGCACAAAAAGCATACTTTGACCTCGAACCAAAGGACGCCGAGGATTACAAAGTTTTAAAAGAAGAGATTCTGGCAAGAGCGGGTGTAACCCCCGTTGTAAGAGCGCAAAGATTTCACGGCTGGGGGTATGAGGAAGGGAAAGCTCCCCAGTCACAGCTGTTTGACTTGATTCACCTGGCAAGGAGGTGGTTAAAACCTGAGGTGAACAATTTGGCACGAGTTGTTGAGCTGTTGGTCCTGGACAATTTTTTACAGAAACTACCACCCTATTTGAGGATGTGGGTGGCCCAAGGTGATCCACAATCTGCTGAGGAATTAATTACTTTGGTCGAACGTCATAGGGCCGCATTGGATATTGTTTGCCCCGTCTCACCCACCTCGTCCCGGAGGATCTGGTGACCACTGAACCAGAAGCCTCATCCTGAGCAAAATTCCGGTAAGACTGAGTTTGGGTCAGGGGACGCTGAAGAGCAGTCTGGAACCATGAAGGGACCTTGGGCTGGGGAAAGAAAACGAACTGATGATGTAAAAAGATTTAGTATAAACGGGGTTCAGTGTTATGAATATAATGGTTGGGGACTGTGACGGGGGTGGAACGGGTCGGAGCTGTGGTCGATCCTCCCGATCGCTGGTGGCGTTGCATAAAACGGGACGAAACCGGCGAAAAGACAAAAGTCGAACCGTCTGGAAATTCCAGAAAGATCGCTCGCTCCACCCGAACGCGGAAGTCCACGGCCACCGCGCCACGTACCTCAGTCGGAGTTACTATGTACGCCGATTGGGTACAGCGGCGACTGGGGCCGAGACTAAGGGCGGGGTTGAACAATATTTAAAGGACGGTACGATATAAGCTTGGTTGCTCAGTCCTGGGAAAGGTAAAAGGAGACGTGTTGCTGTATTGATTAAATAGTGTATTGTGTTTCAGAAATTGAAGAACGACTAGGACCTCGCTGCTAAAATCCTACCCAGGACCGGGAGCCCCCTAGAGAACAGCGCAGGAGCGTCCAAAAACTTATATCTATTTTTGTTTTAACCTCTTATTGTGTGCAGGACTTCATTAATTATATCTTTTTATTTTCACCTCCTCCTTTATCATTGTTGATATTGGTGGGGGAATTTATTTTGATTATTTTCATTTCATTATTTTTGTTTTATTTCCTTTTTGATTGGAATACTGGTAGGTGGCCATCTACAGCCAAATAAATAAAAAACCCTGCTGCGGGGAAAAACTACTCAAGCCTCCTGTGTGTTTTGCCAGTCCCTTTATCATCACTGTTTTGACTCAGCCCACTAACCTCCTACAGGGACATATAGCCCGCTCCTGTCCTCATAGGGAAAAAGTAGAGCAAATGGAGTGTCATATGGTCAACACGGTGAATAATTTGTTTACAGTTACTGATAGTACTGGGGAATACCTCATCCCGATAAAAAAAAATAAAAAAAAGGGAAAAAATACATTGGCCTTGATGGATTCAGGTTGTGGCCAAAGTTTAGTCTCAGCTGGGCTGGTTAAACACTGTAGGATATTAGATAACTCTGAAGTAAGGATTGTGTGCATACACAGAGATGTTAAGTCCTATCCCACTGCTCTAGTAGGGGTTAAATCCGGGTCACAAAAGGTGAAACTTAAAATGGGGGTGGTGGTCAGATTACCCTACCCTGTGATTATGGGACGTGACTATTGTGAGTTTGACAAACTAATTCAAGAGAGGGAGGTGTTGGTTTTTAATGAGGAGCAACCAGCGCCCTCTTCTGTAGAGTCTGATACAATGTAGGAGTTGTTTCCCTTTGACCGGGATGTATGTGGGGACCCAGGGAAAACTTGTAAATCACGTAGTCAAAAAATGGAGAGGTCAGGCCAAACCACAAAGACTTCCCGGGGGAAAGTGGACTGGGAAAAGTACTGACCGATCTCAGAGAACAGACAGAGAAACCGAGTGTGTAAAAGTTCCCCAAGATCTAGAACTGTGTCAAAGTAGGGAGTGTGAAGATTTACAGCTCTCTCCTTTAGATTTTAAACAGGAGCAGGCTGCAGATTCTAATTTACAGTTTGCCTACAGCCAGGTTGTGACTACCGATCTGAGTTATTGGGAAAATAGGGGTGATGTCAGTGTACCACATTTTATTATTAAAGATGGTTTACTTTACCGTGTAGATAAGTCTGTGGGGGGAGACTGGGTTGAACAGTTGTTGGTCCCCACGAAGTTTAAAGAGTTGGTGTTGTGCTTGTCTCATAACCACTTACTGGGGGGGGGGGGTATCTAGGGATAACCAAAACTAGGGAAAAGATATTAAAAAGGTTTTACTGGCCCGGGGAGTATAAAGAGATGGAACAGTTTTGCCAAGCCTGCCCCGATTGCCAGTTGGGATCAGGTCAAAGGCCCAAACCGGCTCCCCTAATTCCTTTGCCTGTGATCAGTGTTACTTTTGAAAGAATCGCCATGGATATAATTGGTCCCCTGGAAAAATCTAAAGTGGGTTACCAATATATTCTAGTAATTCTAGACTACGCCACTAGGTATCTCGAAGCCGTTCCTTTACGAAGTACCAGTAGTAAAACCATAGCTAAGGCACTCTTAGAACTGTTTGCAAGGGTGGGTATACCAAAAGAGATACTTACTGATCAAGGGACACAGTTCATGTCTACTATAATGAAAGAGCTCTGCCGTCTGTGTCATATAAAAAAATTAAATACTTCTGTTTATCACCCACAATCAGACGGGCTTGTTGAACGTTTTAATAAAACACTTTAAAGTATGTTAAGAAAGGTAATACAGCAGGATGGGAAAGATTGGACCCGAGACACTTCACCCTAACTCTCCACACCGCTCAGCTGCCAGCCACGCTGTCTTAGGATGCTGCACTGAGTAGTGACGGATCTATCCCTGTGTCTTTTATGTCTCTCACTGAGAGTTCTTTTATGTTTGTCTCCTCATTCTCCTTGTTCGACCAACAGCTAAGAGACGTCGCCTGGCTAACGACCTGGACTGAGAGCTTTGACTTTATTTGTTCTGTATCTCATTCTCAATAGCCGCTCAGTGCTGCTATGCTGCCTAACCTGGTGAGAGGTTAGGCAGCCTATTTTCTGTTCCGAATGCCCCTTTGTCTAATCTCCATTTGTGACCCCTGGTCCTTGTTTCTTTTTTTGAAAAAGTCCCTTGGGTCGACGTTGTCAATACCTTTTAGAATTTTGATTGCTTGAATTAGGTCACCGCGTAGTCTTCTTTGTTCAAGACTGACCAGATTCAACCTTTTAGCCTGTCTGCATAGGACATGTCTTTTAAACCCGGAATAATTCTGGTCACTCTTCTTTGCACTCTTTCCAGAGCAGCAATATCTTTTTATAGCGAGGTGACCGGAACTGAACACAATATTCAAGATGAGGTCTTACTAATGCATTGTACAATTTTAACATTACTTCCCTTGATTTAAATTCAACACTTTTCACAATGTATCCTAGCATCTTGTTGGCATTTTTTATAGCTTTCCCGCATTGTCTAGATGAAGACATTTCGGAGTCAACAAAAACTCCTAGGTCTTTTTCATAAATACCTTCTCCAATTTCAGTATCTCCCATATGATATTTATAATGCACATATTTATTTCCTGCATGCAGTACCTTACACTTTTCTCTATTAAATGTCATTTGCCATGTGTCTGCCCAGTTCTGAATCTTGTCTAGATCATTTTGAATGACCTTTGCTGCTGCAACAGTGTTTGCCACTGCTCCTACTTTTTGGTCATCTGCAAATTTAACAAGTTTGCTTACTATACCAGAATCTAAATCATTAATGTAGATTAGGAATAGCAGAGGACCTAATACTGATCCATGTGGTACTCCACTGGTTACCACACTCCATTCTGAGGTTTCTCCTCTAATCAGTACTTTCTGTTTTCTACATGTTAACCACTCCCTAATCCATGTACATGTGTTTCCTTGAATCCCTACTGCGTTCAGTTTGAGAATTAATCTTTTGTGTGGGACTTTGTCAAAAGCTTTCTGGAAATCTAAATTACAAAAAGGATAATTTCAAAACAGTAGTATTGATTTATAATATAATATAGGTACATGTGACAGGTTATAAGTAAATTGTGCAAACTACAAAAATGGCAACAGAGGAGCACTTATATTTTGACTAATGAAATAGCAGGAGCTAATATTAAGGTTGGCGAAAGAGTTTAACAACCGCAACAGCATATTTTCTAGCAGGAAGTTTGCGGCGCAGTGGATTACACTACTCTGTATTTACTAAATACTGGGTCATAGTGTTATTTTTTTGTGTTGCTGATTATGTTCTCATACTTGTTTTCATATTGTTTTAAAATAGGTAAATAATTCTAAATACTCTGCATTGTAAATGTGTATCACGGTCCTAAGTACTTCCCATCTCAGCATGATTATGTACAACATTAACATCAAGAAAAAGTTTAATAACTAACAATGAGAAACTTTGTATTAAAGCCAGCATAAACGTATCCTATTTTATCCAGCAGCCTGCAATATTTGTTCAGGGAAAAATAGCAACATATTGTGCAAGATATGGTTTGCTGTCAGTTTGTGCTAATGTTTGCTAGAAACCTCCAAAATAAACACAATAAAGAAGAGCTTTTTACATTCCAATACATGCAAGGATGTTGGTTGCTGATTTCTGGTTTCTGCACCCAATTGTATCACACTTTTAAACAGCTATTTTGTAATTCGCTTTACAATAAGTGTAACAGTGTGGTGTGAGAAATCTTGCAGAGGAAAGGTGAGATCTCATTTCTATATATAAAAATGAGGTGGTATTTTCCATGAAACATACTGTCAGCACAAACGCCTGTTTTAGTATGTTGCCTTGACACATTTCTCTAAATTTCGCTTTCTAGATGAAAGTTTTGCCTTGGAATTAAATAAGTGACGCTGCTTCACTCAGACAAAAGCTGCTCTGTAGCTGGTTTGTTCTGCACGCTTCTCAACAAGAAGATATTTTTTTGATCTCTGGGTGGTGTGTGGACATTTTCATTCTGAAAATCACAGGTTTTGCATGTCTATTCAGATCTATGTCAGTTCTTTCACCGGATGTCGACCTACTTAAACACCGTAAGTGCCGACAAGCTTGTGGTCCTCAAGGGGGTGGGGGATTTCAACTACACCCTTAAGGTCGTGGACAGGGTGGGTCAAGAACCCTACCTGCTCTCGTTGGCAGCTCTAAGTGAGCTGATCTGGCGGTGGCAACACCCGGATGCCTCGGCCTTGTCGGAGGACGAGCGCTTTGAGTGGTATTTCCTGGACTTTTTGGCAGGCAATCTTGCTTCCCCACGTGGTGTCAGTGGTTAGACATGGTGAAAGCGCAGATCAAGATCCTCTGTCAGGATTACACGAGAGGCGTGAGCAGGTGGAGGGACTCACGGATCGAGCGGCTGGAAAGGGAGCTTCTCAATTTGGAGAGCCGTCTGGCTCGCAGGGACTAAATCGAGCAGAGCGAGTACGGGAAAAAGAGTAGCACCTTTTGGGACCTGCAGCTCTACTGGTCCCAGGGAGCGTTTGTGCACTCGCAGGTCCAGTTCCTTTGGGAGATGGACCACGGCACACACTTCTTCTATGCCTTGGAGAAAAAGAAGGGAGATCTTAAAAACATCACCTGCCTCCTGGCGGATGACAGCTCTCTTCTGACGGATCTGGAGAGTGTGAACGAGAGGGCCAGAGCTTTCTACTTTGCTCTCTTCTCTCCGGATCCAGTCAAATCTGTCGCGAAAGAGTTCGGGAGCCACTTGATCCTGGCCCTCAGTCAGATGCCCTACAACAAATCAACGGGCATTGATGGGTTGACCGTGGAGTTCTATAAGAAATTATGGGACTTGCTGGGGCCCGCCTTTGTGCGGGTCCTGGCGGAAGCCTACGAAACCGGGAGATGTCCCTTTCAATGAGGCTAGCGGAAATTACACTGCTGCCCAAGAAAGAGGATCTGCACTGCCTCAAACTCGCGCCATGTCTCATTGCTGGTCACAGACTACCAAGGTCATGGCCAAGGTCATCTCTCTGAGGCTCAAGTCCATGCTGGCAGACGTGATCCACCCTGAACCGGAAGATATTTGACAACATCTTCCTGATTCGGGACCTTCTGCACTACTGTTCCCAAGTCACTGGTTGCCAGGGCGGCTCGGGGGACCGTCAGAACAACCCGCCGAGCGATCCAGGAGTGCAAAGCAGCATTGCACCCAGACTCTGTCAAGTATCTCGATAGGGTCTCAGGACCAGACAGAAAACTTCCTGCTTTTAAAGAACATTCTGCTGCAGTTCCAGTTGCATTTGTCCCCTACCATACTCATCTTTGGGCACCCTGTTCGTGGCCCCACCAAGTAAATTTGGAGCGCGCTCAGGCAGAGTTGCTGGTGATATGTTGGCCTTTGTCGATCAGTGCGCTCTGGGTGGTGTGCTCTGTACCACCCCCACCCCTCCTTTGTTTTGCACTTTTAATTTACAGTCCTTTTGTGAAATGAGTTAGTTGCCAGTCTTTGTTAGCACCCCCTTTTGTTTAGGGGGTGCTAAACTGAATTTTTGTCTGCCTGCCCTTGGGCAGCCGGTGCACCTGACTACCACTGGGTGGGCGGTGTAGTCCCCCTACTGGCACTAAATAGAACTAAATAGGACTGTCAGGTCGCACTTTTTTGAGCTCCTCCAGTGGTAAAAACAAAACAATTAAAACAGTTTAAACGTTTAATTTTCCTGTTATTTTGATAAATTAAATTAATAGAAATGAAATAAATAATTAAAAAAAAATAAACTTTTTGTTTTTTTTCTGTTTGTTTTGTTTCCCCTGCACTATTGGAGTGCAGGGGTGTTTATTTATTTTTAAAAAAGAAAAATTCTGTTTGTCTTTGTCTTGTGTGTGCCCCTACACTGATTACAGTGTAGGTGGTTGTCTGTTTGTTTTGTGTTTTGTGTACCTCTGCACTGGTAACTGTTTGCAGTGCAGGGGTGTGTCTGTCTGCCTTTGTGTGTGTGTGTGTTTTTGTTTGTCTATTGAATAAAAATCAATTAAATTGATAAACGTACACAAATAAGTACAATTAAAAAACTAATAAAAATGAGTGGACAGGCTCCACAGCCCCCCAAAAAGTGGGCACAGGTGGCTGCAGGGGAGGTTTCAGTCCCCTTTAAAAATATAACAAGGAGGCATGGGGTCAGGTGCATCCTATGAGACACCCTCTTGATCAATGGCTTTGTTAAGGCCATCATGGTGGCCTCCAAAATGTATAGGAAGGCAGTGTTCTTCCTAAAATTGGAGGCCACGGTGGCGGGGATGTTTATCCCCGTTGAACCGCTCGCGGGCCTGGCCACAAGGGTCATCCTGTCAAATGTCCCAACTTTTTTGTGGGACGACCAGCTCAGGCCCCACTTGCAAGCCTCGGGGAGATTAAACTATCGATCCACCCCTTCCCCTCGGGCTGCAACGAACAGCCCATCCACCACGTGCTGTCCTTCCACCGCCAGGTGACCATCCACCTGGGGGGTCAGGAAGCAGTGGAGGGCAGCTTTGTGGTCCCCTTCGAGGGGACCAATTATATTATATTTTTCTCCACGGAGGAGTTGCGGTGCTACCACTGCAAGGAGCTGGGGCACCAGAAAAAGAGGTGCCTCAAGCTCCAGCAGGGAGCAAAACCACCTTTGTCTCCGATTCCACCTCGCCCCTGGGGCCCTCAAAAAAGCCCACAGACGGGGAAAAAATAACACCTGCCCCAGTCCCAATAACATCAAAGAGGGGAAGGCAGAGGAGGTACCCGAGACAGCCGGACCATCCGCGCCACCCAAAAGCACGCGGGGGGAGAAGGCCACCGAATGGACCACCCCCTTGTAGAGGAAACAGAAGGTGACAAAGCCCACCGGAGAGGCCAAGCACAGGAAGACAAAGCCCACCACCGCACCTTCCTGAAAATGAGACTCCCTCACCGGAACCCCCCGCAAGGCAGGGCTGCAAAGCTGCCTGAAAGATTAAGCACCTCGCCCTCAGGGGAGAGCAGCGAAATGCTGCTAGAAATGAAGTCCCCACCGCTGCGACTGGGTAGGGGACTGTCTCCGGCAGCATTAGGGGCTTGTGCACTGAAGTGCACCAAAACCGGCCTCGAGGCGGGAGTCTCCGGGGGGGTTGGGGGGGCGAAAAAGGGCCACCCCAAAACCAAAGCGTCTGCCTCGGCTTCCATCCTCCGAGGTGGTCCAGGGCTACGCAGAGGAAGTGGAGCCAATGGAAGAGGCTCCCTGCGAGAGGCCGGAGGGAGGGGGGGAACCCAGAGAAGCAGATATCTCTCTCGAGATAGACCCCCTCCCAGAAACAACAGAGACCCCAAAAGCTGGCCCCAAGCCTATCACCAAGGGGCCGTCCGCAGCGAGGGTCGCCAAGGGGGCACAGGAGGGGACCCCGAAAGAACAACCGCTTCGGGCACCATCCTCCTCCGGTTGCGACGTGTGTCCCGGACCCTCTGTTACCGAGGATGGGGTGGCAGAAAGACCGCCTGAGGCAGACATGGGCTCTGGCCCATGCAAGCGAACCTGGCCGAGAGCCTGAAGGAGGGGGGGAGACGAGCTCCCAGAACAGGAGCTACCCTCCCGGCGAGGACATGGAGATAGAATCAGCCCCTTAGGCAGACGTGTGCTCCGCGGAATAGGCGGAGCCAATGCAAACAACGGCCGCCGAAGTGCAGAAGGGTGGGGAGGAACCAGAGAGGGCGGAAGGTGGTGCCCTCGAGGTAGATCCCCTCCCCTCCCCGACGTGCAATGGGGCCGTGAAGCCGGTCCCTGACCCACCACCGAGGGACCGGTTACAATCGTGGTCACTGAGGGGGGTGCAAAAGGAGCACCGAAAACAGCAAGAGTCTCGGGCTTCCCCTTCTGTCAACGGCAAGGGCCCCAGCTCTTGCGCGGTTGTGTAGGGGAAGACCCCAACAACGCATAAGAACATAAGAACATAAGAAAGTTTACAAACGAGAGGAGGCCATTCGGCCCATCTTGCTCGTTTGGTTGTTAGTGAGGCAGTCCCAGGCTCCGTGGGTAACATTGAGGGAGAAGATCCTGAGAAGGTAGATCTTCTTCCTCTAAGGGCCGAGGATGGGCCTGAGACCGTGCCTCGGCCCTCAAAAGACGGGCCCAGACCAGGGACGAGACCACTAGGCTTGGCTGTGTATGCCGAGCGCCTGTCTGCACCCCCTAAATCAAGGGTGCAGACATTCCCCGTGAGGGTCCTTCCACTGATGTCTCCCACCACGTCCCCTGGGGGTGGGGGGCTGGTGGACATCTGGCAGTGGCAACACCCGGACGGCATGGCCTTCACCTACACCAGGGTGAGGGAGGGGCGGGTGTCTCAGTCCCGGATCGACAGGTTCTATGTCTCGCAGAACCATGCTCACTGTGTTCGCTCCTCCGACACAACCTGGTGGCCATGACGGTGGCCCTGACGCTAGCTAGGCATGCTGCTGCCTACTGGCATTTTAACAATGCCTTGTTGGAGGACAAGCGCTTTGAGTGGTCTTTCCGGGACTTTTAGACGATCTGGCATGACAGGTGATCTCGCTTCCCCATGTGGCGTCAGTGGTGGGACGTGGGGAAAGCGCAGATCAAAATCCTCTGTCAGGAGTACACAAGGGGTACGAGCAGACTGAGGGAGTCACAGATTGAGCGGATGGAAAGGGAGCTGCTCGATCTGGAGAGCCGCCTAGCTTGCGGGGACCAACTCGAGCAGAGCGCATACGAGGAGAAGAAGAGCACCTTGTGGAACCTTGGGGGCATTTGTGTGCTCGCGGGTCCATTTCCCTCGGGAGATGGACCGCGGCACACACTTCTTCTACGCATTGGAGCATTGGAGCAAAAGAAGGGAGATCGTGACGGCTCCCTTTTGACGGATCCGGAGAGAGCATGAACAAGAGGACCAGAGCTTTTTATTCTGCTGTCTCCTCTCCGGATCCAGTCGACTCCGATGCGTGCAGGATTCAGTGGGATGGGCTTTCCATGGATGGCGAGGGCGTCACAAAAGAGTTTGAGGACTATCTGACCCTGGCCAAGCTCTCCAATGCCCTCAGTCAGATGCCCTATAACAAATTAATGGGCATCGACGGGCTGACCGTGGAGTTCTATAAGAAATTTTGGGACTTGCCCACCTTTGTGCGTGTCCTGGCGGAAGCCTACGAGACCGGGGAGATGCCCCTTTCAATGAGGCGAGCAGTAATTACGCTGCTTCCCAAGAAAGGAGATCTGACACACCTCAAGAACTGGCGCCTGGTCTCGCTGCTGTGCACGGACTACAAAATTCTGGCCAAGGCCACCTCGAGGGGGTCCTCAGGGCCGGAGAGCAAACTTCCCCCCCTACTCCTGGCTCACCGGTCCTGCTGATCAAACCCAAGGCGCTGGACCACCCTCGACTTCCCCTCGAGAACAACCTGAGCAGGATCTCATGGTTCTGCTCGAGGCCTCTGCCATCCACGTCGAGGAGGACCCTGTACACAATGGTGCTCCACACCCTCCACTTCCTCGCCCTCATCTCCCAGAGACACCGCTTGGCAGGAGCCCCTCCGACCACCGGAAGGCGTCGGTCCCCAGTGGGAGGCCCTGTACTCCCCGCTGGTCCCGAGAGGAACTGGGGACTTGGGATAGAGGGTGCTGTACGGAGCTCTCGCGTCAGGAGAGATCCTGCATCACTTGACCAACTCGGATGCCACATGCCTTTTCTGTGGTCAGTCCGAGTCAGTAGTTCACATTTATTTTCTCTTCGCCAGGCTCCAGCCATTCTTTTTGTTCCTGAAGAACCCCAACCCTCCCCATTTCTGGGCACCCTATTCGTGGCTCCACCAAGGAGAGAGACCACCTGGTGAATCTGCTCCTGGCTCTTGCTAGACTGGCCATCTACAAGACCAGGAAGCGTAATATCATCAGGGAGGGTCTCTTTGACTGCGTAGCAATGTTCAGGGCCCTGGTCCGGTCCCAGGTTAATTTGGAGCAAGCCCATGCGGAGTCTGCTTGCGACATGTCAGCCTTTGTTGACCAGTGGGCTCTGGTTGTCATGCTCTGTACCACCACCACCCCCCCCCCCTCCCCCTTTGCTGTGCAAATATAATTTACAGACTTTTTGACCATTAGTTAGTTGCCAGTTTTTGTTTAGCACCCCCTTTTGTTTAGGGGGTGTTAAATTGAATGTTTGTCTGTCTGGCATTGGGCAGCCAACACTGGGTGGGCGGTGTAGTCCCCCTACTAGCACTAAATTATTATATTATTATTATTATTATTTATATTATATTATTATTAATAATAATAATAATAATAATAATAATAATAATAATAATTAGAAGAAAAACATTTTAGTTAATATGGGACCAGATGGAGAATTTGTTGTATTTGCATTAGTACCCTTACTGTCCCTTAGGAACCAATAAACGTTTCATGGTAATGACAGGGATCCTTGTTTATATATATAAGTAGTGGCCTTGTTTATGATAAGACATTATCAGCATCGTAAGGTATGTCTGTGCGTGTCGATGCCTCGTCTACTACTCAACTAGCCATTCAGGTATCGGTAAGTATTTCTTTAAGTTAAAGAAACTGAATAGTTTAGTATAATATATATATATATATATATATATATATATATATATATATATATATAATATATTATATATTTTCCAAAATGTATTACTGTTACTTTGAAGAAATTACTGGATTGATGACCTACCTTCCTTCTCTTTAACACGTCTACTATATATTATTTCAACGTCCGCAATGGAGCACATGACATAGTCCTTTTAATGTCGGTTCCTAAATAAGAATGTAAATGTTTGTGCGTTTTATAACTAAACATGCAAGTACTTGTAACCATTTGACAAAATGAAGTTCACGTTATGAAAAAGACGGCATTAGTCAAACTCCAACTAATTTTCTGTGACCAAAAAAAGTCGAGTTGTTGTCTGTTGGTGCACATTTCATAAATAAATTAACCATGAAAAATACTTATTTAGAACATTATTCATCGTTTCCGTGAGCCCCTGGTTTTTTTTTGCAAAATTTTTTGCAAGGCACTTTTGCAAAGTGATGAATAATGACTCACTACTTATTAATTATTTTTACCCATATATATATATATATATATATATATATATATATATATATATATATACGATATATAATATCTATGTAAACGAGAATACATTTGCTAAACTGGATTTATTTTTTTAGCGGCTATTTTTCACTCTACCAAGTTTATTGTTTGTCCGAACGCGGCCTGCTGATACGCGAAGCCTGCTGGTTTCCTGCACCACCTCTACGGATCAAATGCTCACTCGGTAGACAAAGCTGTTCTTTTAAGTACCCTGTACACAAAAAACAGACCTGCTTTGTGAACGGTTTATTTTTAACTACATTAAAAAAAAAAAAAAAGGTTACTGATACTTTTATTCTTTAACTAGAAATGTGAAACTATGCAACTTATAACAAGCACTGTAGCAAGCCTGAGAGCCATAAAAGGTCTTTCTTTTCCTCCTCTGCCCTGCCAGTTAAACTCCAAGGCCAAGGAGTTGCACAGCACTTTTTGCATCAACCTTCTCAGGGTGTTTTGGTGTCTGCACCACCAATGTGGAAAGCTTGCAAACCTGTAAAAGAAAATAATACTTTTAAAAATATGTTTCATCAAGCACAGTATATAAACGTGTGTCGTGTGACTAAAGACTGCTGTAGAATTTATTACATTATTTACAAATTAAATATTTTAATTTAGCAGAATGTGTTTGAATAAAATGTGAAAACTACACTACCCTTATTTATACAGTATGTTAAAGTATAATTAAGACAAATTTGAGGACTTTATTCTTCTCTGAGTATTGTTGTAGATGATGTTTTTATTAAGTTTATTTTTACACCGACTTTTTACTACCAACTAGTATGATTTATGTATGGGAATTTTAGCTGCTCCAGCAAAGTCTTTCTTTTAACTGAAAACTGGTTATTTTTTTTAATAAAAAAAAAAAACTAGTTTTGAAAAAACTAGAGTACAGTTTTATATAATTTAATTTTGTCCTAATAAAATGGATTAATTAAACGACATGTGGTTTCACCATATTAATTTTGTTTTGATACACTGATGGGTATTTTATCCATCGATCGTTATTGGACCGATCTGATGCATCGTCCCAGCCCTACTGCAAACACACAGACACTTAAAGGCTATTAGAAGAACTGAATGCACGCTTCGAAGACCTAAAGTAAATTTCTTAGGGCTTGCACCTTGTTTAATAGGTGAGTAATCAAAATGCAAAACTCAATATATAACTGTAATTTGCATCATATGTTGCATAATTATGGATCACTTGTTTTTAAAATAATGTTCTAGATGGGATTTTAATCTTAAAAGCACCCAGAATAATTGTGTGTGGGATTTGATGAATTATATATTTAATTTGAAGTTTATGGATATTGAAAACAATTGGCCTCTGGAGTTTTGATCAAAAACATTTTGCAGCTTTCTGCAGAAGGCCTCCTCCTGTAGCTTCAGCTCCGGAGAGTCCTTGAGGACAGTGGGAGTTGCCGCTGAAACGGCAGCTCCATCTCCTGCTGTGGTACTGTGACATGTTGCAGCAGTCGGCTGAGGAGGCAGTGTTGTTTGCTACTTGGAGTTTGGATTCCTCCAGGCATAAAAACACTCTTCTCTCAAACCCTAAAAAAACATTAGACACAAAATGAAATGTAGCAATTCAATAATCACATACCCTAATCAGAATGTAATATAGTGTGTGTATGTTGCTGGTGCACTTATTTTATTTGTATTTGTTTCAGATGGACTGCTGTCTTCACTCAGAAAGTCGGTGTTGTATCAGTTATCTGGAGTTTTATCCCCAAATATATTAAAGGAAATAGGTGGAATGTTACTCACTTTTGGCAGTGGTTTTGTAACTAGTAACAAATATAATTGCAGTTTGTCATGGAATTTACATTGCAGTGGTGCATAGTAATTTACTCAGTCTGAAGCAGCTCATTAGTATGCAAGCCAAGTATTTGCACCCTGTCAGATTTTCTGCATTTTTGCACATTTTTCACATTGAATTTGGTCAGATCTTTTTTTGTGAGTTGTAGTTGTATATAGAGGGAGTCTAAGAGAAAAAAATGAAACCAAAGTTTAGTGCTTCATTCAATTGTTTGGTTTGCAAGGTAATTAAACACAGAATCTCCAGGTGTGAAAAAGTTATTGCCCCCCCTAGTTAATTCAACCCAATTAAAGGGATAATTAGGTTCAGCTGTTTGAATACTTTGGTTAACAATCAGGCCTGATTTGGGCCAGCCCTGCCCAATATAAATCTAACTAACTTTGGCCCTTACCATCAGAGTGAAGTTGTCAGCACACAGGTTCTAGAGGCACATCATGCCACGATTAAAAGAAATTCCTGAAGACATCCGGAAAAAAAGTTGTTGATGTCTGTCAGCCTGGGAAGGGTTACAAAGCCACTTCTAAGGCTCTGGGGCTCCACCAAACCACAGTCAGAGCCATACTGTCCAAATGGAGAAAGTTTGGGACAGTAGTGAATATTCCCAGGAGTGGGCCGTCTGCCAAAATCTCTCCAAGAGCATGGCACAAAATCGTCCAAGAAGTCACAAAGAACCCTAGATCAACATCCAGGGATCTGCAGGCCTCTCTCACCTCGGCTAAGGTCAGTGTTCATGACTCCACCATCAGAAAGACACTGGGCAAAAATGGGATTCATGCCAGAGTAGCAAGGCGGAAACCACTGCTCACTAAGAAGAATGTGAATGCTCGTCTCAAGTTTGCCAAAAAGCACCTGGATGATCTTCAAGAGTTCAGGAACAATGTTCTATGGACAGATGAGTCAAAAGTGGAACTTTTTGTCCAACATGGGCCCTGTTATGTCTGGCGAAAACCAAACACTTCATTCCACAGCAAGAACCTCATACCAACGGTCAAGCATGGTGGTGGTAGAGTCATGATTTCGGGATGCATCAGGACCTGGATGACTTGCCATCATTGAGGGAACCATGAATTCTGCTCTGTATCAGAGAATTCTACAGGAGAATGTCAGGCCATCCATTTATGAGCTGAAGCTGAAGCGCAGCTGGGTCATGCAGCAAGACAATGATCTGAAACACACAAGAAAGTATACATCAGAACGGTTGAAGAAGAAGAAATTTAAAATTTTGGAATGGCCAAGTCCAGACCTAAACCCCATTGAGATGATGTGGCAGGAACTGAAACATGCAGTTTATGCTTGAAAACCCACAAATGTCATAGAGTTGAAGCAGTTCTGCATGAAGGAGTGGGCCAAAATTCCTCCACGATGCTGTGAGAGACTGATCAATAAATACAGGAGGCGCTTGGTTGCAGTTATTGCTGCTAAAGGTGGCGTAACAAGTTACTGAGTCTAAGGGGGCGATTACTTTTTCACACATAAGAACATAAGAAAGTTTCCAAACGAGAGGAGGCCATTCGGCCCATCTTGCTCGTTTGGTTGTTAGTAGCTTATTGATCCCAGAATCTCATCAAGCAGCTTCTTGAAGGATCCCAGGGTGTCAGCTTCAACAACATTACTGGGAAGTTGATTCCAGACCCTCACAATTCTCTGTGTAAAAAAGTGCCTCCTATTTTCTGTTCTGAATGCCCCTTTGTCTAATCTCCATTTGTGACCCCTGGTCCTTGTTTCTTTTTTCAGGCTGAAAAAGTCCCTTGGGTCGACACTGTCAATACCTTTTAGAATTTTGAATGCTTGAATTAGGTCGCCACGCAGTCTTCTTTGTTCAAGACTGAACAGATTCAATTCTTTTAGTCTGTCTGCATATGACATGCCTTTTAAGACCAGAATAATTCTGGTCGCTCTTCTTTGCACTCTTTCTAGAGCAGCAATATCTTTTTTTATAGCGAGGTGACCAGAACTGAACACAATATTCAAGATGAGGTCTTACTAGTGCATTGTACAGTTTTTAACATTACTTCCCTTGATTTAAATTCAACACTTTTCACAATGTATCCGAGCATCTTGTTAGCCTTTTTTATAGCTTCCCCACATTGTCTAGATGAAGACATTTCTGAGTCAACAAAAACTCCTAGGTCTTTTTCATAGATTCCTTCTCCAATTTCAGTATCACCCATATGATATTTATAATGTACATTTTTATTTCCTGCATGCAGTACCTTACACTTTTCTCTATTAAATGTCATTTGCCATGTGTCTGCCCAGTTCTGAATCTTGTCTAGATCATTTTGTATGACCTTTGCTGCTGCAACAGTGTTTGCCACTCCTCCTACTTTTGTGTCGTCTGCAAATTTAACAAATTTTGCTTACTATACCAGAATCTAAATCATTAATGTAGATTAGGAATAGCAGAGGACCTAATACTGATCCCTGTTGTACACCACTGGTTACCACACTCCATTCTGAGGTTTTTCCTCGAATCAGTACTTTCTGTTTTCTACATGTTAACCACTCCCTAAATCAATGTACATGTGTTTCCTTGAATCCCAACTGCGTTCAGTTTGAGAATTAAACTTTTGTGCGGGACTTTGTCAAAAGCTTTCTGGAAATCTAAATAAACCATGTCATATGCTTTGCAATTATCCATTATCGATGTTGCATCCTCAAAAAAATCAAGCAAGTTAGTTAGACACGATCTCCCTTTCCTAAAACCATGTTGACTGTCTCCCAGGACTCTGTTACCATACAGGTCATTTTCCATTTTGGATCTTATTATAGTTTCCATAAGTTTGCATATAATAGAAGTCAGGCTTACTGGTCTGTAGTTACCTGGTTCAGTTTTGTTTCCCTTTTTGTGGATCGGTATTACATTTGCAGTTTTCCAGTCTGTTGGTACCACCCCTGTTTCAAGAGACTGCTGCATGATCTTGGTTAGCGGTTTGTAAATTACTTCTTTCATTTCTTTGAGTACTACTGGGAGGATCTCATCCGGCCCAGGGGATTTGTTTATTTTAAGAGCTCCTAGTCCCTTTAACACTTCTGCCTCAGTTATGCTAAAGTTATTTAAAACTGGATAGGAACTGGATGACATGTGGGGCATGTTGTCAGTATCTTCCTTTGTAAAAACTTGTGAAAAGTAATCATTTAATATATTTGCTATTTTTTTTTCTTCATCTACGATTTTGCCATTTGCATCTCTTAAACATTTAATCTCCTCTTTGAATGTTCTCTTGCTGTTGTAATATTGGAAAAACATTTTGGAATTGGTTTTAGCTCCCTTAGCAAATGTTCATTTCTATTTCTCTCTTGGCCTTTCTAACTTCCTTTTTGACTTGCGTTTGCAGTTCTGTGTACTCTTTCTGCGTACTTTCTTTTTGGTCCTTTTTTAATGCTCTGTAAAGTGCCTTTTTTCACTGAATATTTTTTTTAATTGATCTATTAAACCATTTTGGCAATTTAGTTTTACACTTAGATTTGTCTACTTTAGGGATGTAATTGTTTTGCGCCTCTAGTACTACATTTTTGAAGAACAACCATCCTTCTTCTGTGGGTGTTTTCTCTATTTTACTCCAGTCTATTTCTGTTAGACTCTGTTTCATACCTTCATAGTTTGCTTTTCTAAAATTGTAAACCTTAGCTTTAGTCTTTACTTTTGGGGTTTTAAAAAACACTTCAAATGAGACCATGTTGTGGTCTGAGTTTGCCAGTGGTTCTCTGACCTGTTTTAGTTATTCTGTCTTCGTTATTTGAAAAGACTAAATCAAGGCATGCCTCCCCTCTAGTCGGTGCCTTGACAATTTGTTATACAATGACATTAGAAATGTGTGTAGCAAAGGAGAAGCCATACTAATGGGGGATTTCAACTTCCCCCAAATAAAATGGGAAAACCCGGTGGGTAGCGCGAAGGATGAAATAGAAATGGTGGAAATGACAAATGACTGCTTCCTAACACAATTTGTCAAGGCATCGACTAGAGGGGAGGCATGCCTTGATTTAGTCTTTTCAAATAACAAAGATAGAGTAACTAAAACAGAGGTCAGAGAACCACTGGCAAACTCAGACCATAACATGGTCTCATTTGAAGTGTTTTTTAAATCCCCAAAAGTAAAGACTAAAGCTAAGGTTTTCAATTTTAGAAAGGCAAACTATGAAGGAATAAAACAGAGACTAACAGAAGTAGATTTGAGTAAAATAGAGAAAACACCCACAGAAGAAGGATGGTTGTTCTTCAAAAATGTAGTACTAGAGGCGCAAAACAATTACATCCCTAAAGTAGACCAATCTAAATGTAAAACTAAATTGCCAAAATGGTTTTAATAGATTAATTAAAAAAAATATTCAGAGAAAAAAATGCACTTTAAAGAGCATTAAAAAAAGACCAAAAAGAAAGTACGCAGAAAGAGTACATGGAACTGCAAACGCAAGTCAAAAAGGAAGTTAGAAAGGCCAAGAGAGAAATAGAAATGAACATTGCTAAGGGAGCTAAAACCAATTCCAAAATGTTTTCCAATATTACAACAGCAAGAGAAAATTCAAAGAGGAGATTAAATGTTTAAGAGATACAAATGGCAAAAATCGTAGAGGAAGAAAAAAAAAAAATAGCAAATATTTTAAGTGATTACTTTTCACAAGTTTTAACAAAGGAAGATACTGACAATATGCCCCACATGTCTTCCAGTTCCTATCCAGTTTTAAATAACTTTAGCATAACAGAGGCAGAAGTGTTAAAGGGACTAGGAGCTCTTAAAATAAACAAATCCCCTGGGCCGGATGAGATCCTCCCAGTAGTACTCAAAGAAATGAAAGAAGTAAATTACAAACCGCTAACCAAGATCATGCAGCAGTCTCTTGACACAGGACAAAGTACCGACAGACTGGAAAATTGCAAACGTAATACCGATCCACAAAAAGGGAAACAAAACTGAACCAGGTAACTACAGACCAGTAAGCCTGACTTCTATTGTATTCAAACTTATGGAAACTATAATAAGATCCAAAATGGAAAACTACCTGTATGGTAACAGGGTACTGGGAGACAGTCAACATGGTTTTAGGAAAGGGAGATCGTGTCTAACTAACTTGCTTGATTTTTTTGAGGATGCAACATCGATAATGGATAATTGCAAAGCATATGACATGGTTTATTTAGATTTCCAGAAAGCTTTTGACAAAGTCCCGCACAAAAGATTAATTCTCAAACTGAACGCAGTTGGGATTCAAGGAAACACATGTACATGGATTAGGGAGTGGTTAACATGTAGAAAACAGAAAGTACTGATTAGAGGAAAAACTCAGAATGGAGTGTGGTAACCAGCGGTGTACCACAAGGATCAGTATTAAGTCCTCTGCTATTCCTAATCTACATTAATGAGTTAGACTCTGGTATAGTAAGCAAACTTGTTAAATTTGCAGACGACACAAAAATAGGAGGAGTGGCAAACACTTTTTGCAGCAGCAAAGGTCATTCAAAATGATCTAGACAAGATTCAGAACTGGGCAGACACATGGCAAATGACATTTAATAGAGAAAAGTGTAAGGTACTGCACGCAGGAAATAAAAATGTATATTATAAATATCATATGGGAGATATTGAAATTGGAGAAGGACTCTATGAAAAAGACCTAGGAGTTTTTGTTGACTCAGAAATGTCTTCATCTAGACAATGTGGGGAAGCTATAAAAAATGCCAACAAGATGCTCGGATACATTGTGAAAAGTGTTGAATTTAAATCAAGGGAAGTAATGTTAAAACTGTACAATGCACTTGTAAGACCTCATCTTGAATATTGTGTGCAGTTCCGGTCACCTCGCTATAAAAAAGATATTGCTGCTCTAGAAAGACTGCAAAGAAGAGCGACCAGAATTATTCCGGGCTTAAAAGGCATGTCATATGCAGACAGGCTAAAAGAAATGAATCTATTCAGTCTTGAACAAAAAAAAGACTACGCGGCGATCTGATTCAAGCATTCAGAATTCTAAAATGTATTGACAGTGTCGAACCAAGGGACTTTTTCAGCCTGAAAAAAGAAACAAGGACCAGGGGTCACAAATGGAGATTAGACAAAAGGGGCATTCAGAACAGAAAAAAGGAGACACTTTTTTACACAGAGAATTGTGAGGGTCTGGAATCAACTCCCCAATAATGTTGTTGAAGCTGACAACCTGGGATCCTTCAAGAAGCTTCTTGATGAGATTGTGGGATCAATAAGCTACTAACAACCAAACGAGCAAGATGGGCCGAATGGCCTCCTCTCGTTTGTAAAATTTCTTATGTTCTTATGTTCTTATTTCCACCATTTCAATTTCATCCTTCGTGATACCCACCGGGTTTTTCCATTTTATATGGGGGGAAGTTGAAATCCCCCATTAGTATGGCTTCTCCTTTGCTACACTCATTTCTAATGTCATTGTATAACAGATTATTTTGCTCACCGTCTGAATCTGGCGGTCCATAGCATGCTCCTATTATTATGCCCTTTTAATTTTTGTCCATTATTCTGACCCATATTGATTCGGCTTTAATTTTCTTTGTCCAGGTTTAATATCTGTGCTTCAAGACTGTTTCTTATTTATAATGCTACCCCTCCACCTCTTCTGTCCTTCCTGTCTTTCCTATACAGTGTATACCCACAAATATTATATTCGTCCCCATCACTCTCAGACAACCATGTTTCTGTAACACCTATCACATCATAGTTACTTGTTAGTGCAGTAGCTTCAAATTCTAGAATTTTTTTTCTGATACTTCTAGCATTTAGATAAATACATTTAATGGTTGTCTTACCTGAGTTGTTGTTCTTGTTTTGATGCAGTCTCCCTTCTGTTTTTTTGTTGCTTTCTCCCCCATCCTTTCTAGTTTAAATGCTTCTGAACCTGTTCGAGGATCTTTTCTCCGAGTAGACTGTTTCCCTTGTTATTTAAGTGCAGCCCATCCTGTCTATACAGATAGTCCTCCCACCCCCGTTCTGTTTTTAAATCTGCGCTTAACCTGCTTGAGGATTTGCGTTCTCCAGGAGACTGTTCCCGTGTTATTTAAGTGCCGTCCCCCGTCTATACAGATGTCCTCGTTGTAAAAGTGTGTCCTAGCACGACATAGAAGCTTCCCTGTGCACGCACAGCGTCAGCCATGCGTTTGGATTATTAGTCCACTGTCCATGGCCTTTGCAAGGTGGCCGGTAGTATACAAGAAAATACCACGTTTTCGGTTTCCCTCTTTTGCTCTTGTCTTTTAATTTTCTTACTAGTTCTCTGTATTTTTTTTACAGGTATTTTGGTCTGTCTCTTCAAATGTTGTTTGTACCAATTTGGATTTCTAGGGGGGAGGGGGGGGGGCCTACCCAGTGTCGTCTCCGTCGTCCTCTAAGCAACCCTGTCCACGTTTTCAGTGATGTGCTTGACGGAGGCTCCCGGAAGGCAGCACACTGTTGTAGTAAGGGGGTCCAAACGGCAAATTGAACTTGCTGTGTTTCTCAATATGGAGTCCCCAACAATCATGACCTCCCTTCTTTTTGCTGTCTGGTCACCACTGTCAGTGGGGTCCTGGATGTTGTTCCTTTCTTTCTCTTGTTGTTGGTTCTGCTCATCAAAAATCTGAAGTGACTCAAATTTGTTGGTTGTTTTGATTTCTGGTGGTTGTGTTTGACGAAGTTTCTTTTTTTCCCTGCTTCTGCCTACCTCAACCCAGCTGTTCTGACCTTCTATCTCCCTGGTGGCTTTCAGTCTGTTAGGGGTGATGTGCAGACTTCCATGAATTGTGGTGTGCCAGTTCCTCAAGATCCTGTTGCTGTCACACTTCCTTCCAGCTCCATTTCTAACACACTTAATAGTTTATGCAAGTCCTTGATCGCGCTGCACTTTACGCACACTTAGGTTTAGGTATGGTGGGTTTTCTCGGATTTCCCACATCTTGCAGGTTTCACAGATTACTGGCTTGGAGCCCACTTTGAGGTTTTTTTTTTTTTTTTTTGAAGTTTAGTTTCTTCTGCAGCTGTCAACCTGCTTTCAAACTGCTTCTAAACTGCTCTGTACTTTTCCACACCTGTACTTCTCCCACTCAACTGTCGCTTCCACTCGCTGTCGGTGGGAACCTGCCTCGTCTTCTGACTGTGTTGTTCTGCTGTGACGATTGGCAGGACCCCTAGGGTGTGTGGTGTTGGTGTTATTTTGTTCACTCAGGTAAACCCGTTTCATCTAATTTTGGTTGAAGATCTAAAACATTCTGTCAAAAATTATATAAAAATGCAGAAAATATATATTGGGCAAGTCCTTTTTAATGGTGCTGCCGTGTGTGTAGTCGATATAATATATCGACGCGACCACATATATTATATATATAGTAATGATATAGATACCATATAGGTGCATTGCGCACGAGTTTCAAGTGCAAGAGTCGTCGCAGCGACGGAAAAAATGCTGTAAAGTAAGAATGCTTTCAAAACTAGACATGTTAATAGTTTATATTTATCAATTAACAAAATGCCAAGTGAATAATTCTTCAAAGGAAGGAAACTGCATTTTGGGCAAAAGACGAATGCTTTGGGATTTTGAAAAGCTCCTGAGATGGTAACTTACACGACATCTTTTATCAGAGATACTATATTGATATCTATACAATCTATATAGACACACACACACCACACACAGACACACACACAGTACTGTTCAAAGTTTTTAGGCAGGTGTGAAAAAATGCTGTAAAGTAAGAATGCTTTCAAAAATAGACATGTTAATAGTTTTATATTTATCAATTAACAAAATGCAAAGTGAGTGAACAGAAGAAAAATCTACATCAAATCAATATTTGGTGTGACCACCCTTTGCCTTCAAAACAGCATCAATTCTTCTAGGTACACTTGCACACAGTTTTTGAAGGAACTCGGCAGGTAGGTTGGCCCAAACATCTTGGAGAACTAACCACAGTTCTTCTGTGGATTTAGGCAGCCTCAGTTGCTTCTCTCTCTTCATGTAATCCCAGACAGACTCGATGATGTTGAGATCAGGGCTCTGTGGGGGCCATACCATCACTTCCAGGACTCCTTGTTCTTCTTTACGCTGAAGATAGTTCTTAATGACTTTCGCTGTATGTTTGGGGGTGGGGTCTTGTCATGGTGGCTGCAGATATTTTGGCCAATCAGATGCCCTCCCTGTTGTCATGCTGCAGAATAAATTTGGGGCCAATCAGATGCCTCCCTGATGGTATTGCATGATGGATAAGTATCTGCCTGTACTTCTCAGCATTTAGGAGACCATTAATTCTGACCAAATCCCCAACTCCATTTGCAGAAATGCAGCCCCAAACTTGCAAGGAACCTCCACCATGCTTCACTGTTGCCTGCAGACACTCATTCGTGTACCGCTCTCCAGCCCTTCGGCAAACAAACTGCCTTCTGCTACAGCCAAATATTTCAAATTTTGACTCATCAGTCCAGAGCACCTGCTGCCATTTTTCTGCACCCCAGTTCCTGTGTTTTCGTGCATAGTTGAGTCGCTTGGCCTTGTTTCCACATCGGAGGTATGGCTTTTTGGCCGCAAGTCTTCCATGAAGGCCACTTCTGACCAGACTTCTCTGGACAGTAGATGGGTGTACCAGGGTCCCACTTTTTTCTGCCAATTCTGAGCTGATGGCATTGCTGGACATCTTTCGATTGCAAAGGGAAGTAAGCATGATGTGTCTTTCATCTCCTATGTACATTGTTTCAAGTTTTCCTTTGGTGCCGACTTGCGTACTACAAATGGAAGGTCCCTCAAATGTTGCCCTTTTCTCTGTGCTTCTTCAAAAGATCTTGGACAGCACATCTGGAAACCCCTGTCTGCCTTAAAATTTCTGCCTGGGAGAGACCTTGCTGATGCAGTATAACTACCTTGTGTCTTGTTGTTTTGCTCAGTCTTGCCATGGTGTATGATTTTTGTGTACTGTCTTCAGCAACCTCACCTTGTTAGCTGAGTTTGGCTGTTCCTCACCCAGTTTTATTCCTCCTACAAATCTGTTTCTGTTTCAGTTAATGATTATGTTCCAACCTACATATTGAATTGATGATCAATAGCACCTGTTTGGTATAACTGTTTAATCATACACCTTACTATATGCCTACAAAAATCCCTGACTTTGTGCAAGTGTACCTAGAAGGATTGAAGTTTTGAATGGTGTGTCACAAACCTCATTATTTGAATTAGATGTATTCTTATATCGCCCTCACCTGCTGCATTTGTTTAAATGATACGCCTACTCTACTACTCACCAAATCTTTTTGGTGGGCACTCTTACTTCCACCGCATGGTTATACCCTACACTACATTTTGCACGAAATGTTGGAGGGCAAGTGTACTCTATGAATTGCTGACTCTTTTAAAGGGTCATGTAGTTGATCACAACCAACTATTATGAAATTGTCGATCCCAAAGCTATTTCTTTGCCTAATGCATTTTTCTTCTTTGAACATTTCACTTTGCATTTTGTTAATTGATAAATTATAATTTATTAACATGTCTATTTTTGAAAGCATTCTTAATTTACAGCATTTTTTTCACACCTGCCTAAAACTTTTTGCACAGTACTGTATATATATATATATATATGTATATAGATATATATATATATATTAAGTATAGGTATATATATATATATGATATATATGATATAGGTAAAAAAGTGTTTCCGGAACTGGAAACGGTAACACACCACACTCCACACTAGATATATTAGGTTAAAATTAGACTGACTCCCCAAAAAAGAAGTATATATGTGTAGATATATTATATATATAGCAGATCCATATATTAATATATATTATATAATTAACCTATTAAGATAGTCTCCACCCCCTGAAGTAATAAAATGTGAAGTACCTTTGGCAGCAATTACAGCTGTGAATTTGTTGGGATAGGTCTCTATCAACTTTGCACACCTAGATTTGGCAATATTTGACCATTCTTTACAAAAATGTTTAAGATCTGTCAAGTTCCTTGGGGAGCATTAGTGGACAGCAATCTTCAAGTAAGGCCACACATTTTTTGATTGGATTTAGGTCGGGGCTCTGACTTGGACACTCAAGGGCATTTACCTTTTTTGTTGCTTAGCCACTCCATTGTATCTTTGGCTATGTGCTTTGGGTCGTTGTCATGCTGATAGGTGAACTTCTGTCCCTGTTTCAGCTTTCTTGTAGAGGGTAGCAGGTTTTCCTCAAGGAATTCTCTCTATTTTTCTCCGTTCATTTTCTCTTCTATCCTGACAAGTGGCCCAGTCCCTGCTGATGAGAAACATCAACATAACATGATGCTGCCACCAGCATTCTTCACAGTAGGGAGTGTGTTCTTTGTGTGATGCAGTGTGTTGGGTTTGTACCAAACATAACACTTTGCATTTAGGCAAAAGTTTACATGTTAATTTCGTCGACCACAAACGTTTTACCACAGGGCTACAGAAGCCTCCGAGTGTTGTTTTGCATACTTCACCAGGAATTCACGGTGCTTTCTTTAGGATAAAATACGGCCGATGTGTTTATCTTGGGATTTGTTGGTGCATATGCCAGTGGACCATCTTTGGGCATAACAGTCTGTCTCTTGTGAGTTACCATTGTGGCCTCTTGGAGCCTCACTGCTCATCTCCTTCGGGACTCGTCATCCAATTGTATGCGGTTGATCTAGGAAGGGCCCGGGTTACACACACCTTTCCCTTCTTATAAAGTCGGTTTTTTACCATGCTCTCCAGGAATATTCAGGCCCGTTGAATATTTTTTAGACCATAGCCCCTGAACCCTAACCTGGTGCTCCCTGTTGATCTTGCTTGGAATTAGCTACTAAAGCTGAGGTAACCTACAGGAACTGCTGAATGTATCCTAAAATCACATGAATCACTAAGACATAGACATAAGACGTTTACAAACGAGAGGAGGCCATTCGTTCCATCTTGCTCGTTTGGTTGTTAATAGTTTATTGATCCCAGAATCTCATCAGTTAGCTTCTTGAAGGATCCCAGGGTGTACGCTTCAACAACATTACTGGGGAGGTTGTTCCAGACCCTCACCATTCTCTGTGGAAAAAAGTTCCTCCTAGTTTCTGTTCTGAATGCCCCTTTGTCTAATCTCCATTTGTGACCCCTGGTCCTTGTTTCTTTTTTCAGGCTGAAAAAGTCCCTTGGGTCGACACTGTCAATACCTTTTAGAATTTTGAATGCTTGAATCAGATCGCCGCGTAGTCTTCTTTGTTCAAGACTGAATAGATTCAATTCTTTTAGCCTGTCTGCATATGACATGCCTTTTAAACCCGGAATAATTCTAGTAACTCTTCTTTGCACTCTTTCTAGAGCAGCAATATCTTTTTTATAGCGAGGTGACCAGAACTGCACACAATATTCAAGATGAGGTCTTACTAGTGCATTGTACAGTTTTAACATTACTTTCCTTGATTTAAATTCAACACTTTTCACAATGTATCCGAGCATCTTGTTAGCCTTTTTTATAGCTTCCCCACATTGTCTAGATGAAGACATTTCTGAGTCAACAAAAACTCCTAGGTCTTTTTCATAGATTCCTTCTCCAATTTCAGTATCTCCCATATGATATTTATAATGTACATTTTTATTTCCTGCGTGCAGTACCTTACACTTTTCTCTATTAAATGTCATTTGCCATGTGTCTGCCCAGTTCTGAATCTTGTCTAGATCATTTTGAATGACCTTTGCTGCTGCAACAGTGTTTGCCACTCCTCCTACTTTTGTGTCGTCTGCAAATTTAACAAGTTTGCTTACTATACCAGAATCTAAATCATTAATGTAGATTAGGAATAGCAGAGGACCTAATACTGATCCCTGTGGTACACCGCTGGTTACCACACTCCATTCTGAGGTTTTTCCTCTAATCAGTACTTTCTGTTTTCTACATGTTAACCACTCCCTAATCCATGTACATGTGTTCCCTTGAATCCCAACTGCGTTCAGTTTCAGAATTAATCTTTTGTGCGGGACTTTATCAAAAGATTTCTGGAAATCTAAATAAACCATGTAATATGCTTTGCAATTATCCACTATCGACTGCATCGGTATTCCGTGCAAATTCTGTCGGTATCACCCCTGTGTTCGGCCCATCTTGTTCGTTTGTTTGTTAGTAGCTTATTGATTCCAGAATTTCATCAAGCAGCTTCTTGAAGGATCCCAGGGTGACAGCTTCAACAACATTACTGGGGGAGTTGATTCCAGACCCCTCACTATTCTCTGTGTAAAAAAGTGCCTCCTATTTTCTGTTCTGAATGCCCCTTTGTCTAATCTTCGTTTGTGACCCGTGGTCCTTGTTTCTTTTGTTCTTTTTTCAGGCTTAAAAGGCGGAAAAAGTCCCTTGGGTCGACACTGTCATACCTTTTAGAATTCTGAATGCTTGAATTAGGTCGCCACTTAGTCTTCTTTGTTCAAAACTGAACAGATTCAATTCTTTTAGCCTGTCTGCATATGACATGCCTTTTAAACCCGAATCATTCTGGACAGTCTTCTTTGCACTCTTTCTAGAGCAGTATTATCTTTTTTATAGCGAGGTGACCAGAAATGAACACAATATTCAAGATGAGGTCTTACTAGTGCATTGTACTGTTGTAACATTTCTTCCCTTGATTTAAATTCAGACACTTTTCACAATTGTAATCCGAGCATCTTGTTACCTTTTTTAGATCTTCAGCACATTGTACCCTCTGGAAGAGCTAAACTGATTCATGAACCACATTCATGGGGCCAGAGCGTAGATTCCTAACTATTTTTAAGGTTCTCTGTTAAGAGTCTCCCATATCTGAGGACTATATGACCAAACGCCTTTTGCTTATAAAAGAAAGAAAAGCAAAATTGAGAGTCAGACAAGATTAACACAGCAGCAGAAACCACATTCTTGTTTCATGCACAATAATAAAGGCCAGTTTCACTCATATATTTTTTGGATACTTTTTATATAATGGTCACACAGTGCAGACTTACCAAGAACAACATAAAACAATGTTTCACCAAGAAAAGACCCTTGTATTTGGTTTATATTTAGACTTTACTATGTATACCATCCGCATTCCAGGAATTATTCTTCCTATGTGGTTTGTGTTTTCCATGTTCAACTAACATATGCACAAACCCCGCACTTCAATTAATTAGAGTAATCTCTGAGGAGTCTCCTTTCCAGGCTTGGTAACACCCTCCTCGTGGTATGGTGAGACGTGGCTTTACTCGACTGTTTGGGGTCTTCACTCATGGTATCCACCACCACCTCGACTGCTCGTTGGTTAGAAGGTCTGGAGTCCTTGGCCTCCTGGTCTTGTTACATACGGTTCTTATGATCTCCAGATGGTTCATCTAATTTAGGTTGCTCCGGTTCGAAACTGACCTCTGGATTCGACTAAGAACATAAGAACATAATAAGGTTTACAAACGAGAGGAGGTCATTCTGCCCGTCTTGCTCGTTTGGTTTTTAGTAGCTTATTGATCCCAGAATCTCCTCAAGCAGCTTTTTGAAGGATCCCTGAGTTTCAGCTTCAATAATATTACTGGGGATTTGATTCCAGATCCCCACAATTCTCTGTGTAAAAAAGTGTCTCCTTTTTGCTGTTCTGAATGCTCTTGTGTCTAATCTCCATTTGTGACCCCTTGTCTTTGTTTCTTTTTTTCATGTCGAAAAAGTTCCCTTTGGTCGTCATTGTCAATACCGTTTAGAATTGTTGAATGCTTGAATTAGTTCGCCACGTAGTCTTCTTTGTTCAAGACTGAACAAATACGATTCCTTTAGCCTGGCTGCATATGACCTGCCGTTTAAGGCCCGGAATAATTCTGGTCGCTCTTCGTTGCAGGCTTTATAGAGCAGCAATATATTTTTTATAGCAATGTGACCAGAAATGAACACAATCTTCAAAAAGAGGTCTTACTAATGCATTGTACAGTTTTAACATTACTTCCCTTTATTTAAATTCAAAACTTTTCACTATATATCCAAGCATCTAGTTGGCCTTTTTTATAGCTTCACCACATTGTCTAGATGAAGAAATTTCTGAGTCAACAAAAACTCCTAGGTCTGTTGCAAGGATTCCTTCTCCAATTTCAGTAAATCCCATATGATATTTATAATGTACATTCTTATTTCCTGCGTGCAGTACCGTACACTTTTTCTTTATTAAATGTTATTTGCCATGTGTCTGCTTACTTTTGAATGTTGTCTAAATCATTGTGAATGACCTTTGATGCTGCAACAGTGTTGGCCACTCCGCCTACTTGTGTGTCGTCTGCAAATTTAACAAATTCTCTTACTATACCAGAATCTAAATCATTCAACGTAGATTAGGAATAGCAGAGTACCTTAATACTGATCCCTGTGGTACACTGCTTGTTAACACACTCCATTCTGAGGATTCTTCTCTAATCAGTACTTTCTGTTTTCGTGTTAACCACTCCCTTATCCATGTACAGTTTTTTCCTTGAATTCCAACTGCGTTCAGGTTGAGAATTGAGCTTTTGTGCGGGACTTTGTCAAAATCGTTCTGGAAGTCTAAAACAATGTCATATGCTTTGCAATTATACATTATCGATGTTGCATCCTCAAAAAAATTCAAGCAAGTTAGTTAGGCATGATCTACCTTTCGTAAAACCATGTTGACTGTCTCCCAGTACTCCGTTACCATATAGGTAATTTTCCATTTTGGCTCTTATTATAGTTTCCATAAGTTTGCATATAATAAAAGTCAGGCTTACTGGTCTGTAGTTAACTGGTTCAGTTTTGTTTCCCTTTTTGTGGATCGGTATTACGTTTGCAATTTTTCCAGTCTGTCGGTACAACCCCTGTTTCAAGAGACTGTTGCATGATCTTTGTTAGCGGTTTGTAAATAACTTCTTTCATTTCTTTGAGTACTATTGGGAGGATCTCATCCGGCCCAGGGGTTTTGTTTATTTTAAGAGCGCCTACTTCCTTTAACACTTCTGCCTCAGTTATAATAAAGTTATTTAAAACTGGATAGGAAAAGGTAGACATGTGGGGCATGTTGACCATACCCTCCTTTGTAAAAACTTGTGAAAAGAAAACATTTATATATATTGCTATTTTTTTCTTCATCTATGATTTGCCATTGGTTCGTCGCGAAACTTGAAGCGTCGTCGTTGGAATTGCGCTGGGGCGGTTGTAAGATTGGGGAAAACGTGGGATTGGGTTTAGCTCCTGAGCATGTTGATGTCGATTGCGCTGCTTGGCCTTTCTAACTCCGTTTGATTGCGTTTGCAGGGCTGTTACCGGTTGTGAGATTGGGAAAACATTTGGGAATTGTTTAATGCTGGCCGAAGCACCTGTGTGCAAGGGGATCGTGCTCTTGTGCGGGCAGGGGATTGGGACAGTTTGGCACATATGAGTTGACTTACGCATCGCTATAGGGATATAATTGTGCGGCGCCTCATAGCGTAGAGCTAGACTGTATTTGAACAACTGGACTAAATCTTGCTGTTCGTGGAGACTCTGAATTGTCCGTAGCTGTCTACCATGAGCCTGGAGCAATGGAAAGTAAGACCTTCATAGGGGCGAGGTGAGCGGCACTACGCACGGCCTGCTGAGGACCACGGTAGCGTTAAACAGGGAACCAGCCTCTGGGGGGGGGGGTCGCGCGAGGGGATGCCAGTCGACAGGGGAGCAAAGGCAATGGGGAGTGGGGGGGGGGCGGAGGGCCCGTGAGTCGGACCGCTGAGTGAGAGGCGACGAGCGCGGGTATGGAAAAACGGCAATCAGGGGGCAGTGCGGGGCGCAGGGGCCCGGGGGGCGCCAACGCGGTGGGCCCTTTGAGTCTGGCGCGGGAATGTGAGCCGGGGGCTATGTCAGCAGGATCGCGCGACCGGGAGGGTTGAGGACAAGGGGGGCAAGGACACAGGAAGGGGAGTCCCCGGGGCGGATGGCAGCTTTGCGGGGCGACCCACGTGCGGGGTGGCACAGTTGTGGTAACATGGGAAGAACAACCAGCCGCGGCGATCTCCGGCTGACGCGAAGGGGGCGCCAAGCACAGCGGCGAAACAGAGACAGGACCACCGAGGAAGCTGGGGGCGACAGGGGGCGGTAACCCGAGCAGTGAGGCGGATGAGCCTGGGGGGGTCGGGGAGTAACACCGCAAAGGGAGGAACACTGGGGGGGGAGGGGCTGTGAGGCGGAGGAAAGCGGCGCCGCCCGCCGCCCTGCGGTCCGGCCGGGGTTTCCGATACGGTGGAGGACCCACAAAGATGAGGATCGGGCGTCCCCCATCACGCGCAAGAACCACGGTGGCTGGAACACCGAGCACAGCAGAGGCCGGGAGGGCAGGAGCGGCAGTCGAGAAGGGGGGGTGCGGGGGGATACTCTGCGGGAGAGAATACAGGAGGGTGGGTCTTACCGGAGGGGTGTGCTTAAGTTGGAGTCGCCGCCCGTCGGGGTGGGGGGAGGCTCCACCCCAGTCCGGGCGAGGTGGAAGGGCGTCCGAAACCGGCCGAGGAGGGGCGCCGAGGAACGAGGGCCCGTGTTAAGGGAAGCAGGCCAGCAACCCGTTATAGGAGCCGGGTGGAAAGGGGGCCAAGGACAGAGAGGGGAAGCCTGCCCGGGGCAGAAGGCCGCAGCCAGGCGGGGGAGGAAGAAGGGCCAAGCTGGGCCGAGGGGTCCGGGGGCAAGGTCGGGAGTAGCAGACAGCCCCCAGGGTGTAGGGGGGCGCGGGATGGCGCCTGCCGACTCTCGGAGGGGGGGGTGGGCAGGAGGTGTGGCGGGCGCGGCAATGGGGGGGGAACCGAGGTGGACGACGCTACGTGTCGCCCTGGTAGCGTGCTAGGGCCGGGCCACGGTTCCGGGATGTGCGTGACCAGGCTCCCGGAAGGCAGCACCGGTTGTATAGGGGTCCAAACGCGAAGTGAAACGTGCTGCTTTTGCTCAGATTGAGGACCCCAACATCATGACCTCCCGTCTTTGCTGTCTGTTCACCACTGTCAATGGGGTCCTGGATGTTGTTCCGTTCATTCTCTTGTTGTTGGTTCTGCTCATCAAAATTCTTGAGTGACTCAAATCTGTTGGTTGTTTTGATTTCTGGTGTTTGTGTTTGACGAAGTTTCTTTTTTTGCCCTGCTTCTGCCTACCTGAACCCAGCGGTTCTGACCTTCTATCGC